>NC_085028.1:3617911-3816462 GCF_963692335.1 Osmerus eperlanus
ACGTGTTCTTTCCTAAAAGCTTACACATCCCGAATGTGTAAGATATGATGTCCTTGGACTCTGCTCAATATAGATTTACATTGCAGTTTTATCTCTACCAATTGCTGCTGCTTTATTGTGACTGTTGACTTGGGTCACCCGAATGAATTTTAAGGCTGCCTGAGCGCATTGTTTCCAGCTTCGTTGCATGGGATTTCCAGACTTGTCGGGTGTCACGATGTCTGCAATATTTCGCTCTTTGTCTCTGGGTAAGTGAGGTCCCATTTCTTATAAATATTGACTTACTGAAGTGTCTGTTATCTGTGACATGACTATGGTGTTAACCTTTATATATCAGAATCATTGTTTCGAGTTCCTATCAATTATTGTCAAAACGTTGCATGCATATGCTACACACCTATTCCGCAGTTCACAAGGTAGGCTACAGTTAAGAAATCCATTAATGCAGCACATTTCTATCTTTCCGACATTTACCTTTAGAAATAAGCGATAAATCCGTCGTTAATAATGGAAACACGTTTTCCAATGAATTGGAGCTGAATAAGAGCTCATTTTAAATTGTGGTCGCGACTAATTCAGCAAAAGAGCAAATAAAACATAATTAGAAGGGAAAAAGTTTACTTCTAATAAATCCTTTCTCTATAACAGTCGCCTGACATGGAAATTGAAAACATATGTGTCGGTTCTATGATGACTGTATAGGGCTACATTTCAGGCGTTCACTAGCCCGTCACTGAACAAAGACAGCTTTAGTGTTGGCAGACATTCGTTTAAGTTTCCTTTGTTTGCTAATGAGAGATTAAACACAACTACTTCTTAACAGTAAGCACAAAGGCAGGGCATGAGAGCTGAGCGGAATAACATAATTTGTTGTGACACCGACTGGTAATAAATAGACCTACTTAATAGATGGCCGGTGGTGGGAGAATGGCTTGGTTGGTGCCCTGAGATATAAGTGACCGCAAGACTAAAGGATGCTGGTCTCTCGCGTGCCCGCGTGTGCCGGGGTCAGAGCATGCCAGCTTGTGAGAGAGGGAAAGGCCTGTCTTCAAGACTCACATTACTTGTACGTTGGTTAAATATCAAAAATAACATTCCTGTGATTGAGAATGCTATTACATTCAAGCTAAACTGTCTGTTGACGTTATATATTGTATTGTATAGCCTGTGTGTTCTGTCTTGCATCCAGACCAAACATTTGTAACTTGAATAAATATTGTTATTAGGTCTGGCCTGATAATGGGAAATGAGAACATCTGGAAATGTCTCTCTGTCCTCTGAAGCTGAACAAGATTCAAATTTAGTTATTTTATAGTAATAGGGAAGCACAAGCCACAGACGCTACAAGCAGACTGTATAAGTTAGGTTTATTAAACTTCAGGAAACAGCATTGCATCACAAGTTGTTGATGCATGTTTTAGCTATGTGTCGTGCTGTGGTGTACCTTGCATGTCTAAGGTATGATGTTACTCCCATTTCCGTAGACACAGAGCACACCATTGTTCTACTGGTAGTTCCAGTAGTAGTTGGAAAAATACTGGTAGTTCCACTGGTAGTTGGAAAAATAACTCACTCCTTAAAAGGTTAATGAGGTGTTGCCATTTCTGCATGTTCTAACTGTCCATTGTAAGGATCCCTTGTTTTATATTGCCAATGAATATGTGAATTGCATTACCATGATAAGGATGATGTTGGTGATGAGACTGATGAAGATTATGATAGTGCTGTCTGTTAATGTTAGATGATTAGTAGAGGGAGATAGATAGTAAGTAAGGGTAAAGCGTTATTACGATTTTTTTGTGGTTACCATCAAATGTGTTCAGATATTTGACATTCAAATGGGGAGTGTTGAGTTGACAGCCAAGTGACACCCTGAAAGAAAAAAAAAGGTTGGTTTGGAATCAGGGTAAAGGACATCCTAAGATAACATCAATATTTAAACCAGATCACGCCAGAGGCCCAGCCGAGAGAGGAAGGGGCCTTCTATTATAATATGATCAATACTCATTAATAGGCCTCATTTCCTTTTTATTTGTCGTTGGACTTGGAGGTCCTTAGACCCCTTTAATTTAATATCTGTGGGAGACATAACATCCAGAGTTCACATGACAGATGAGTGCCACAATTAATCGCAGCAAAATTCTTTAAAGGCCTTTATCATGCAGCCCAGATCTCAAAGTGAATCCAGTGTAGCGTGTGATATTAAGGTAAAACAGCTTGAAGTGGTATTAGGGAAACCTAAGTCAAGGAGCTTAATGATGGATTGCCTGCCTGTCCTTGCTCTGGCAATGGATGGTTTCGAATTAGAAATCTTCAATGACTGTCTTGGAAGTAATAACAGATTGTAATTCATTTGACAGAAATCTAATAGAAAAAATGAGTATCCAATCCGCCCGGAGTTCATTCCCGGCCGCACATACCTCATTCTGAACAGAGCTTAACAATGTCACCCTAACTATAAATGTGTTGTGCAGTCTCGCTGCAAACTGCTCTCTGACAATGGCAGAAGCAACACAGTAGTGCACGTCGAAGCTTCCCTTCCATCTCATTCGATTGAGACGAGCGTTGGATGTTCATGCATAGACCAGTGGCTTCAGAGTTGAATGTCTGCCACCATGTTCTATATTTAGCAAAGCAAGTCCCAAAGCATATCTCCCATGTGAAGATGACAGGAGCCCCCGGTGCCAGAGGTCCTGAAGTGACATCTCGATGTGTTCACTCTCGTCACACTCCCACGCAAACTGCCTCTATTCGATATTCACAAATAAACAAGTCATTTTGATACAATTTATTCGGTTGCCAAGGAGAATATCAAAGTTCTTCAACTTCTTGTAACTTAATTTGATTCTCATGGATACAATTACACTTTGTCATTTTGTTTGTGTGTATTTTGATTTACAGTTGTTTTTGACTTGGCAGTTCTGCTTTATGGGACCAAAATCGCACAGTTTTTCACACGTTTGGCCCAAGCCATTGACTCCAAGGTGGATATGACATTCCTGTGGGGTTGAGTGACAACTTGGGTCTGAATCCTTTTTTCCATCTTTACCACCTCTCCTTTCTCCCTTTCAATAATGTTCTGACTCACCAGAAAATATACATCACGGATGACTGCTTTCACACCTAGAAGGTCAGCACTTTGAGACAAGAAGTGCGAAGAAGCGGTCAGACATGATATCCATCGCAGGCGCAGCTCCATGGCAATACATGCGAAAACAGGAAATCCAACTAGAGTACAGCGACAGTCCAGATTGCATGGGGCGCAAAGGATGGATCAACCTTTACGGGGTGGTTGAACACAGAGGTCAAAGAGAGCTGTCAAACAGACTCTCAACTGTGGTTTCTCAAAACCAGGTCCATGCAAACCCACTTGTCTGCAGCACCTTCTTCTTTTTTCTCACGCCACAAATGAAAAAGCATTTATGGAAGTGTACCCGTAAGGGCCAAAGCGGAGAGCCAAGTAAATGGTCTCAAAGTAAACCAAGGGCTTAGCTACAGTAGGCAACTCAAAACAAAATACAAGCACTTAGATATGTATCGCTAAAACCCTTTTTTTGGTTTTGTTTTACCCAATCAAGTGTTCCTCAGAGGAGAGAGGTAATGTTTTGCCAGTCCCTGGCACAAGAGATTCTGCTGGAGACTCATATCACTACAAAACAGCAATTTGCATCCCAAGCACATTTTGCAGATGTGTTACTTGACTCTTATGGCCTTTAGATGACGGTATGTTTTTCTATTGCGGTAGTCCTCTCCTTTTTGTGGAGCGATCCTTCATGTTTCATTGATTGAGGAGCTTTTAGTCTGAAGGTCTTTCCGTCCTGTAGAGCAAGCCCTGTCCTGTGTTTTAAAACGAGCAAAAGTCTAGGTGAAAGAGTGGATGTTACTGTGTGAAAGACATATAGGGCCTATGTACAATGAATGTGTTTTAGGATAAGTTTACAGTTGGTTAAGAAGCTTGATACAATGTATGTTGATTAAACTCCATTTGGTAGAGATGCCACCTGTAGTTTTATGACACCTAACTAGGAGACGTGAAGTCTAAGAGACAGGAAGTCTGGGTGACCTGAGAGAGTTCGTGTCACCTGGGGGGAAGAGACAGTTGGTCTGAAGACAATGTGGATTCAACTGTATTGTTCTAAGGATTTAAACAATGACAGAAGAGATTTGGTATAGCTGCATGTCTGTAGGATGGACCAATGACTTTTGAGAACTGTCGTATCTATAAAATGGTCTGTTGAAGAATGTTCTGGGGGGTTCAGGGCCATCAGCTGGGTAGTGCTGGTGGGCTGGATTCTCCCGGTTCCATTCTAGAATGCTAGATGGAGCTGTATGGAATTGTCTTTGTGTTATTGTCTTATGTTTGTGTGTCGATGATGTTATGTTGATAACGTTATAATGTTTAAATCTACGTCAAATAAACATTAACTCTGTACTTCACCCGACTTCAGCTTAAACGATTGATTCTCTAAAAAACTTCCACGACAACTGTACACACCTTTCTCTCTTTCACTTGTTCTCTCTCTCTCTTTCGGTCTTCCTCTCTCAGTGGAACGTTTTCACAATGAGCTGTTTATTTTTACCAACCAAAGACATCCAAGGTAGAAGTGAAGGTCACTGGTTACATGGAAATTAATGTTTTCACATAACAGATCTCATTCTTCAGCTTATTTCACTTATCAACGCTTATTTTCCCAACCAGTCTTTTTAATGTACAATTCGATGGATATATAAAGCTAAAAGATACAAGGTACAAAGTTGACATTGAGTATGTAAACAAAAAATCAATGTTTTCAATTATGTGTTTGAAATGTTGCTAAGAATGATAGAGGGCACATATGTCTGCACGACTGGCCCTGTTCGGTTTTCTGACCTATAAATCCTTGCCTCTTTTTCATCCTTCACTGGGAAAATTACTACCAGATTATTTTGGAACACATGAACAGGAACTGCCTATTTCACTTCACAGCTAACCTTTGACAGATGTTCTTGGGAGGCTTCAATTCACGTTAACTCAAGCCACATGCATGGAACTGCAATGTGTTCATTCTTGAAAAAAGGAGATCTTTTTTATGTTCTGCATCGCTCGAGATGGCTCTTCCCTTACAAGTTGGCAAGCTGGGTTCAAATGTTAGAATGCCCTGCGGCGCTCTCTAATCTGTCCAGCCGCGGTCATTTCCCAGCAAAAGCGAAGATTTTTGCGTTGTTTGTAGCAGTAAATAATCATGAAAGTCAATGGAGCTTGGACAATTACAGTCCTTTATTCGTGAATCCTCAGAACGCTTTGCCGCTATTCAACATAAACAGTTTTGATTGAGGTCCCTTTGATTGTTTTATGATGACGCTAAGACCAAATAGTTAATGAAACAATGACACAATGGTGAAGCTGTATTTCATGAACTACAGAAGGAGACAGAAAAGAGATAAAAAGAAGAGAGAAAGAAAGAGAACGCGTTAGCATTGTCAATGCCCCCCATTGATGTGCTGGTTTGGTCCTGGTGCACTGCACATCAACCGAGTACATGTGTCGGAAGGAGGCCGACAGAGAAATGGGAGACGTGATCAAGATCTTTAGGTGTTCTACATTTGGTTACAAATGATCTCCTTATCACGGGAACCCGTCGAGATGCTCTCATTCGGAGCATCCAACTCTACAGTGCTCCTCTCAAGCATTCGTTGCCTAAGCGCAAACTGGCAGCTCAAAATAAGGCTGGCATGCTTGTCTTCTCCCAGCAGAGCAGGGCTTTTGATCTATGCTCTTTCTTGGAAACCAGGTATAATATCTCTGTTTTCAGTGTGGGGTTGAGCTACAGGAAAATAAACACCTCCACACACCCCCCCACCCCCCCCCCCCGCTCCCCCAAATCCTTGTCGCAGAGGTGTCTCTCAATTTCAAGCAGCTTAGAATACTGCTTACATCACTGACATAAAAGAATAACATGTTCCTTACAATATGTTTGGTGTATGCGTTTGCCTTTTCAATGATATGGAAATTATAGATCTGCTTGAATAACACAGCATTTGCAAATACTTTAAAACAAAGTGGAAGCTGTTGTGTGGCGGCACGCACACATTGCGAATGCACATCCAAATACACAGAGTCTGACACACAGACAAACAGACTGTCATCCAACCCCCCCATTAACTTGACCAGGAGCACTCCTGTCGAGCTGAGATGATATACAATCAGTTTAATTGTTTCTTTGTTCAGAACACGACCTGATCCAGGGCGACTTGGAAGATTATTTTTTTTAGCTGGAGAACCAGTGACAGGCATGTCAGATATTCATTGTTGGTCGAATACGTGTTCCACTCATCACGCAACATCCAGACCAAACCCTGAGGCAACGTTATCTCTCACCACTCGGTGGGATTATTGATTATCATGGCCAAAGAAAGTTTTGGATTATTCAAAAGACAGGGTTCATTGATAACAGAATCACCTGGGGAATATTCCTCACAGTTTGACTTCCACGTAAGGCAGTCTAAGAATGCTGAGAAAATCATTTTTTCACATGTAGAAGAGGAGGAAACTATCTGGACATGCATTTCCCTCACACCGGGATAGCACTAATTCACTTAGAATTGACTGTCTCTCCCTACATATGACATTCAGCTGTAATTGAATGACCAACATTGATTACAGATAAACTAACCCAACCCATGGTGCAAATGCATGTTTCACAAGACAGTGGAACCCCAGCAGGTTCCGTTATTTGCTATTGTCTTTCTCTCTTTGGTTTCTGGTGGAAAGCCGAGTGAATGAATGGGGGGAAATGTTCCACGTCGCTCTGTTTAGACGCCCGCTGTTCCTTTCAATTTGAAACAGTCTATTAGCTCTGCTAGCAGGCCACTCCATTAGGTGTTTTGAACCCGCGTGCACCATTGTCTCACTCCATTTCCTCCCTTGCGTGCTCCTCTCCCCCAAGCGTTAGCGCCTGTAATCAGCAAGAGGACTCCTGCTCCTCCTACATTCATCTTGGGACCCTTTGGTCGTCACAGCACGAGGCGTGAAAAGATCCCAAGATGGATGGTGTTTGGAAGAGAAGAATTTGGTGGCCATTGATTAGAGTGCTTGAACCTCAGGGAAGACAGAACAGTTACCTGGCTTAGTGATGGATTAGGACTGCATTACGACACTAGATGGTTCTTCCATAGTCTTGGTGGCTGGCTGGGCTTTGAAGGTCTCTGAAATCAAGGGATGTTGAAGATTATATACACTTCAATTCTAGTTTTATGGTCATTTTTGGTCACGTCCATGAAATTACACTTTCATAAATGTTACCTTTAAATTACTAGTGTCCCTCAAAGTAACCTTTTTATCACAACTAAGTATGTATATTTGCTGTTTAATTCTTAATACGAATAAATGCTTTGGTCATCACTTGCATCCTATTTATTGCTGTTCTGTAGTAATTGTATAATGCAATATTTAGGTCCCACTGTAGTTGCTGGCTGTGTTATCTTGTAGTGGAGGCATAGTGATGGATGGTTTAATTATCGAACCACGGTGCCAGACATTTGGCTGTTCATACCAGAGCGAAAACATTGTAAACTGGATATCGCTGATCAATCGCTAGGCTGCCTGCAATTAAGTGTGTAATGCCCCTGATTGCGCTATAGCCTGCAGTGTGTCACACTAACTGAATGCCGCAACCTTTAAATGCTGAGAGGCTGGGATGCACTCAACGGAAGAAGTTTATGTTTGCATAGGAGATTAAGTTACTTATTCAGGTGCTTAGGCCATGGGGGAGAGTGGGCAACAGTGTACTGCCCCAGCTAAAAAAGCTTTTTCTCTCTCTCTTTCTCTTTCCATTTTCCCGGGACACAGTTCCAGAACAGATGGCACCACCACCTTTGTTTTTTACGAGTCGTTAGACTTGACTTGTTGATGAAATGGAGCCTTAACGCTATACTGCCCATACAGATGTGGTGCTTTATGGTTGTAACCGCCACGTCGCAGTGTCACGGAGAGCCAGTCGCAGAAATCTGTATTCAGTTGTACCTAAAAGCATGACATTTCTGCCTTAAAAAAATTTGCCTTGTCTACAATGAAGGTGAGACCGGCAACTTGATTGTGTAGAGGTAAAAGTGAGTTGTGTTTGATGGTTGCTATTCTGTGTACCGGACACGTGTAAACAGACACACACAAGCACACTGAGCACGCTAGCTGTACTGCAGTGCACTCTGGGGAATGGCAAATGAATGCTGTCTACTTCCCGAACCAAGCTCCCAGATGGATTGTGTACAGATGCTACTGTACTGGACTGTTCCACTGTCCCTACAGTTCCTCCATTGTTTAGTCATCCTTTGCCTCTTTTGTTGTCTCCACATGTGAAATGTACTCAATTATGGTTGTTAGGCAACGAGCCAGCGAGATGAATGAGATCTTTCCTTTCGAATATGTTCAGAAATGAAAGGTGCAGTTTGGAGCGGGTGGAATGCACCTCTGGGACTTCTGCTATCCTCTTGTCATTTTAAGATGGACTATTGAGGTTTGAACTTTCTCATTTTTATAGGAGCACACATCACTTTATTGTCAGTGTCATTCCAGAGTTAGGATATGGGGGAGTGTCTGGCATGATTTGCCGCCGGAGGTCCGGGTTTGCTGTGTGGGAGGGAAAAGGCAGCGTCTGCAAAATCAAGCTCTTAAGGTAATTAAAGTTGGCATTATGACTGTGTGCTCAAGACTGGGGCCGCAGCAAAAAAAAAGAAAAGAAGAACGACAGCAACAGAAATAACCCCCTCACGTCAGCGCTCTCTCCGTGTTGGAAAGCATGTACGGGGATGTGACGACGATTCAAAACAGAGCTTGGGTGGTGATTTCTACGCAACATTGGTAAATGACTGTCTCTTTTGGCGGAGGGGCCTATTTTTAAGCCCGCTTATTTGGTCTGGCCTTGACGAAGGAGAGCGACGCCATTTACTCCATTAACCTTTCCTCTCGGATGCTCTCTTGACATTGAACAATGTTGAGGAACACTCTCCTCACTAGCCCCTCTGCTAATGAAGCAATTAAGTCCCTCCTGCCTCCGCCGTGCGCAGGGCTGAGGGAGCAAAGCGAGGAATCAGCTGCTGTCTCAGCAAACAACAAGCGCCTTAGCTCGCCACACGCAGAATGCACAAAGAGGCTCGTCTGGTGGGATTTGCTCACCCAACCCTCCGCCTCCGTGACCCTGCTCCTCGTCAATGGCGACCCTCTCGTCGCTGGCGATCACAAGCGAGGGGCCAGGGCGCGTGGAAAAGGAGCGAGCTGGAAAGAGTCTTCGATGTACCGTTAGCCTTAGCGTGCGTTGGGCCTTCCAGGGCCCATTGAAAGGTTTCTTTGAATGTTATAGAATTAGCAGCCAAATTCCTTGGACAATGATGCCATTTTTATTTTGATTCTGACAATACAGTTAAAGAAAAGACTGTCATCTGCTCAATTTTATTGCACCAAACGTCTTTGAAGAGTTTAACAGTATGCATGATAAAAAATATTAATATTAAATACTGTTGCATATTCTTTACATGCAATCATTACCATCTGTACACAATCAGCCAACTCCTGGTAAAGTTCTGTATATTACTGTCACTATTTCAACCTAACAGTACAAACATGTTGTATCTTAATATGTTTACATAAGGATTCAGCTGTGAACCAAACCCAATCTGTTTGATATACTGTATGCAATGTTGAACTTTTCAAGCTTAAAATGGAGGGATTAAGTAAAAAAAATGAACATTCCTTAACGTGTTGTCCCATGAGTAAATGAATGCTGTCCCTCTGCACTTTCAAGTTATTGTTTTTGTATCCTGGAAAACACAGAACCAAAGTAACAAAAACCATTCAGACTTTTGGATCTTACTGTAAAAATGTTGTGTCATGTTTTTAAAATGACTGCTTAGCTCTTCTCTATGACTGTGTAATAGAATCAGAATGGGGGATTTATTCGCCATGAAAGTTTGCACAGACAAGGAATTTGCTTTGGCAGGAAGGTGCATACAATAAACATATACCTAAAATTTAAATATGTGGACTATCTATACTAAGGGTACATAAACTAGCAGTACTAAGTGGGATTAGAATAGAATTAAATATACAATAAAATAAAATATAATTTGCCGTAAATTACAATATAAAAATACAAATATTACAAAAAATACAAATGTACAAGATACCATTTTGTAATGCAGTGCAAAAAGCAGTGTGTTTTAAGCAAGAAGTCATTAGAGTCAGTGTGGTCCCTTGGCCTTGTTGAAGAGGCCAACAGCGGAAGGGAAGAAACTGTTTTTGTGGCGTGAGGTATTGGTCCTGATGGACCGCAGCCTTCTGCCGGAGGGGAGTGACTGAAACTGCGGTTTCAAAAAATACATACAATAGTCAATTGTAACAGTGATCACTGAAATAGTCCCTATTTGATGGATTTATTTCAGCATAGCAGTTTCAACGGACGGGAAAGGAGTGGAAAGGTGGAGTAGCAGTGTTTTTCCTATCAGGGCGAACCCTTCGCAAGTGGAGTATTTAACATCTTTTCCTTTAGCCTATGAGTTATTCATGCTCTAGATAACTCCTGCGAGCTCAGACGAGAAGGAAGTTTGGCCCCGACAGAGCAGGCCTTGTGGCTTTGACAGCATAAGGGAAGCTAGTGTAGAAAGAGGTAAATTTGTCCTGCAATCTCCAACAAGGCTCATTAGAAACCCAAAGCCCCTACTTACAATCACCTGTTTCCTGATTACTGGAGAGCATATCCTTTGAATGTTGGTGTGATCGTGATTGTGCGTGTGTGTGTCTATTTTTAAATCTTCCGATTGCATCTTCACTGGGTATATGGGGGATGGTTGTTAGTGAATGCTAATTCAACCACCTCAAGGCTGTTGTGTTTATTTCCTGGATTGTTGATTGTTGAAAATGCACTGATACTCTACATTCATACCGAACACCTCCTTGTGCCCAATTAAATCTGAGTGACATTAATTAGCATATAGTTTTTACCTCCTAGCTTAGCGACAGGCTACTGTTTCATGAAGAAGGTAAATTAGCTTAGCCTAAATTAATGTTTTGAAGGGGATGCACAATACAAATGAGTTTTAAAGGCTGATTACGGCTGTTTAGAAGGGATAAGGTGACATAGCTGTCTGTCTTGCAACGCTAACTAAACCGACAGACTGCTCTCCTCTCCTCGTAATGAATCGCTGGCGTTTCCTGACAGAAGGCATGTAAGAGAACGTCTCACTTGGCAAAGAATGAAGGCGGCTGCTCATTAGTACTGGAAAGGTGTGCCGAGCAAGAGACGGGGAGATGTTCGGGCAGATTTGCTTGAAATCAATGCCTGTCTCTGAAGTCCGATCTATGTGTCCGTTTCGGCGGGCGATTGATCAGACAACTTTGACGAGCGATCCATATGTGATTTGTAATGAAACTGTGGTGCAGGTGGATGGAGAATGTGCTGAGGTGGTACTGTGCAGTGTAGTGCTAAATAAAAGCACCATTCCAGATTGTTTGCCTATTTAGAAGTCTTGCAAATATGCTAAACTGCGGTCTCCCAGACGATCCTGTTCGGTTTGCGAAAGAAAATGTCAGGAAGGACATATTGCGTGTCACAATCTATCTGCAGACCCCGCTGCCCAATCAATACCAAGAGATCACCCTCTGCTTTAGTATGAGGGATGGATCTTGGGGGGTGGAGTTTTCGGTTACAGGTCACATGGAGGGCACAGTAAACCTTAAAAAAGTGCCCTGTGAGCAACGGCTTACCACATCTGATCTGTGATAGGCTGGGAGGAGTGACACCAGATCTGGCAGGAAACGTGCCTTGACAGCACAGCTCTCTGAAGGATAAATACCCTCATCTGTAGCCAGACATAATCCTTTCCTCCAAATGCACCGCTTACAGGGCCTTTATAAAGACATTAGACAGAGGAATGACTCTTTATTCAATATTGCAGCCACATAGCATGGCGGGACAAGACAGTGGAGGACTAGAATGTTCCCTTGTTAGAGGAAATACATTGAGTGTGCGCCCCTGTGGATTCTTGTCTCGTTGCAGACTACTCCTGTCTGTTTTATTGTTACGGTTCTATGGTACCTTTTAGGCTACATGCAGCTAATTGTTGGCTAGTCTGCGAGTTAGCCGGCTAACTAGAGGTCGCTAACAACCGGTATAAATGGCTAGTCTCAGACTGTGTTTTCCTGAAGTCCATGTCGATAGTGCCACTCCCCCAGTGTACTGATTTGCACCAGGGAGCGGCAGCTCATTGACAGTGTAGTTAGTTCCATTCTGGAATGGCGTTTTTGTCTCCAGTCTGGTCTTTTGGGAAATCACGTCGGTGTCGCTGCCGATTCATTTTTTGGATGGGTAATGAAGGTTGTTGGGTCTGACCTAGTTACCTGCGGTCCTAGCTTGCATGTCTCTCTCCATTTCCTGTGCTGCTCTTCCCCCTTCAGACTATCTGCCTCTTGGTTAACCACCTCCCACAATTGATTTCTCTGAACGTTCATGCAGCAGAAGGGGAAAAAATACATTTAACCTGTCGTGTCTTGGGGGTGGACATGTTGATGTATTGCGCAGCGCATTATCATCTAAATGCATTAGCATGGCTAGCCTTGGGGAAGCCTACATAGGCTTTGAAAGACCCAATTACTTCACTTATTGATTTCCTTTTCTCTTTTTTCATGGAGCTGGTTGAGTTTGATCTTGAGTAATCCCATTTATTGTTTATCTATCCCTTTTCTTTTTGACATATTGTAATTTGATGTGGGGAGAAAATTCTTGTAAGGGCTTGGCCATTTTTCTACCCAATGCCCAAACGACCTTTGTATCAGTCTCAATGTGCTGTTGGAATGGACTACAAGCATGAAGGATGGTTCACTCTAGCGACTCACACAGTCATTAATCCCAGTATTTATACTGTACCCACTCCAGGCTATGGCTTTGACTACAAGTAATCATAGCCTGCACCAAGTATCGTTCGGCAAAAAGAACGCTACGCCCGCAGAACCCATCAAGAGTCCCAGAGTCCATCAATCTAGGGGACACAGGATTTTTTTTCTCTCCAACCACACTTAATTGGCTTTAACACCCCATCTCGGGGGGCGGCGGGGGGGGGCGGGGGGGGCCTGTCCCTACTGTCCCTACTGTCCTTCCACCATCACCACCCCCACCCCAACCCCACTGTTATTGGACAGGGCATTGCCACTGTAGCGTCGTGATGGATGGCCACTAAGCCACATGCGTCTTGCTCACCCGAGGCAACCCATCTATTTCGTGTTCATCTCCCTTGTAGGAACTGTTTGGTGCAGGGTTTGGCTGGGTGGGGAGGGAGGGAGGATTGCCTGGATGAGGTCAACATGCCTCCAGGACCTTTATGGGAGCTTCCGGGTCAAGGAAAACACTGGAAGACACACAAGGAAGTGTACAAGTATAAGACACGAAGGGAGGAGGTGGAGATTAGAAGAGAGAGAAAGGCAAAAAAAGACAGAGAGGCAAAGTGAGTGGGAGGGGCCCAGAAGAGAGTACAGCATGAGATTAATGTTTCAGTAACAAAGTCTAGAAGGGTAAGGGAGCTCAGCGCAGGGGTGGGAGGGACGGAGGAAGGGAGAGGCTGGATCTGTCATTGATCCTGAAGCATTAACAAGGGTTGCAGTGATAATGAAGTCTGTGCTATGCTTTGGAGCGCAAGCATTTCTACAAACACCAGACAAAACGTATAGCATTGTCATTTTTGTGCATGTGTGAATATCCATGTTTGTATGCGCGTGTGTGCATGGAGGAGGAGGACTGTGGGACTCATCCATCATTCTCCCTCCGGCCCACGGTGTCCTCAGAGGAGCGCCAGGCTGTCACGGTGACATTGGGCTCATGTTCCAAAAAACATAGAAATGGAGGAGCACACTTCACATCTAGCCCCGGCAACACCGCCACCTCGGCGATGATCCCTCCGTCTTATGCCCCGTACCACCCACACACACACACACACACGCCGCCGCACCCTTTGTGCCGTGGGACAGATCGATAATCAGAGGCTGTTCGAGGGCCTCCGTTTAGAGGCAGGCCCCCCTCCACGTCTCCATGTATTCGTGCCGGGCCGGGGTGGGGTGGGGTGGGGGGCGGAGGAGGTGGGGGGGGGGGTAAAGGAAGAAGGTGAAGAAGGTAGATGATCATTGGAACGAGGGCCAGCTTATGAACACGGCACACACAGCCCGCCACCAACCCCCCTCCCCCCCAACGTACACACACACCTCCAACCCCAGCCCCACCCCTTTCTGGGTACTGTATCGGATGAGTCAGCAGGAGTGATCTAATCAATCTGTTTATGCTTGCCTCTGAGGAGGCGATGGGAATGCCACGAGGCGTGCCAGTTTCTCCCCAGCCTAACTAGCTACGTACGTGTTTCGGAGTGTATGTGTATAGTATGTCTGTGAGCGTGTGTGCACGTACACTATGTGTGTGTGAGGTAAAGACTGTAAAGGCATGTGTCTGCATAGGAATTGTTTGCACATGAAGCGTAGGCATCTGTCACTGTGTGTGTGTGTATACGTATATTAGCATCCATCTGAGCGTGAAACGGCTGCACGCACGCACACACACACACGCACACTGACATGCAGTAAACGCGCAAAAATGCTCACACACACATTCCTTCCATCGTAAACTGCTGGGAAGGAGAGCTGTCAAGGTCATGTGACACACTGCCTAATCAATATACAATGCTGTCTTTCCCAGGAGAGGGGGATGAAGATACGCAGGAAGGATGAGGGAGAGATAGGGGGATGTATGGCAGAGACAGAGAGAGACTGAGAGAACACTGTCTGCAGCATTATGGAGAGCAATACAGAGTGTACAACACCAGGGCTGGCTCCAATGGACTACATTAACCCTGTCCACCATTGTTATGCTTCCCCTAAACCTGGGGCTTGTCAAACCACAAGACCTTGGAGCAGTCCCTGGGCAACCTTAAGAGTGTACGGTGATCCATACAAACAAGCCAACATTAGCCATGTGTGTACATACAGTGCAGCATGCACATGCTCACAAGCAAATCTTTATTCACACCCACCCAGTCTTCTGCCCCCCGCTGACACGACGCAACACCAGTCACAACAACTTTGCGTCACTCCTCCCAAAACCTGACATCCATCTCCTGCGTTTATGAATGCTGCGTGCGAGGGGGGGGGGGGGGGGGGGAGGGCGGCACGCTGGTGAAGGGGAAGGCTGGGTGGGGATGGAGGGGTGAGGGAGGGGGTGAGAGATGCAAGGAAGGAAGGGGGGGGACAGATTCACAGCACGTTTGCCCCCTGCCATCGCCTCGTGTCAGCCATAATTTACAGTCCCCTCATCGACCTCGCCTCCCACCACGCTGGCACTCACACACACACAAACGTCACCTTACCTTAAACATGCACACCCGGCCGCAGCGCGACTACTCCCCCCCCCCCCCCCCCCACCATGAATCGGCGCCAAACTGGAACCGTGACGTCGCCCGGGAAGTACGCACACAAACATATCCTGTCCACAGCAGAGCCGTCCCCCAGCAGCGACTACTCACCTCTGTCCTGCCCTTTCCCATTTCTCGGAGGCGCCCGCCTAGAGAGACGCGCGTCCGCTGTCGCAATTGAGCGTCCCTGCCTGTCGCCAGCCAATCAATGGCCATCCGTCGTTCGCTATCGACGATCTCGTTTCATCCCGCGGCTCGCCTGGCGACCTTGTGCTCCTCCGTCTGACCTCAGGTTTCCCGACGTGAAGGGCAAAGGTCGCTCGTCTGTGTTATTAATTACCTTCCCCCCCTCCCATTCAGTTTAATGCACTATCGAACAGCAGGGACTATTGTCTTTCATATGCCCCGGGAATAACTTCCTTCCTGCTCTTTAGTCGATAACATTAGTCCTGAGAAATATTACGACATCCTATACCCTCGCAGCGAGGATAGGGATACGCTAGCCATGGCCAACATATCCGATGTGGATATGTTGGCCACTTGGCTGTTCTAGCTTGCGCACACAGCATCAGATGGTTCGACGCGGTGAAAGTGAAGCCCACAGTGTTCAATCTCATATAAACTGCACATGCGTTTTTTGGGGGGCGTCCGTGCCTGGCCTCTGCATCGAGCCGTTTCCCCTGACACAACCTACTTCTAGAGATTCACCACTCGCAGCATTGTATCTTATCGAAACCTGGCACGGCAAAGGAATGTCTGAATAGCGCGTTTCAATCATTCTGCCACGGGAGAACTGTAATCTGACTCTGCTGCGCGCCATGTGTCCTCAACTCCCCCCTAATCCCTATTATGCTCGGAGAAGCGAAGGTCATTGTCAAAGCATGAGGAGTGATTAAGTTAATCCACTTGTTTTGTGAATCCGATTTACCTCATTTTCCAAACCACAGGAACAACGATCCAGCACAAAGACATCAGGATGATAGCGAGGCATTAAGGAGGGGCCCCGGCTGGAAAGCCTTCTATTATCTGTGTACATTATCAGCTTCCTGCTTCAGTCCCCTGTGTTTCCCACTTCTATCAGCCCAGTGGATTGGTAATGAAAACATTCAGAGCTATCTCTGCTAGAGAGGGGGAGCGAGACATCAAACCCAGAGAAAGAAAGAGAGGGAAAGAGTGAAAAGAGAAAGAGTGTGTGAAAGAGAGAGAGAGAGATCAAACCCAGAGAGAGAAGGATAGAAATAGACCGGGGGGACTGGGAAGAGATGAAAGGAGATAGAGGACCCATTAACAGCGAGATGATCTTCGGTAGTTATGGATCTATCTATCTATATAACTACGGCAGCAAGGCACAGTGCCCTAGTGAGCACCGGTCCAGTTCTGAGGCCGGCTGAGCGGACTTACGCAGTGCAGTCGCATTCAGTTGACTTCATTAGCAGTGGCTCCTTCCCTTCGCATAGACTGGAGATTTACTACAGAGCGGGGCAAGAGGAAGATGCTGCTTCGTTAACACACCCTAGAGATCTGTGCGATCGGAAGAGAGTGTGTGTGTGTGTGTGTGTGTGCGCGTGCCGGCATGTAAGCGTGCATGCGTGTGTGCAATCATTTGAGCACACAAGTCTCTCTGTGTACCAATGCCATTACACTCGCTCTGTCACAAACATCCTGGTTTGTGTTGTTGCCACACTCAGATGGCTTTTTCCGACATCTCATTGCTCATTGTGCCAATGGCCCAACACGTGAGGCAGTGAAAAAGAGAGAGGGAGACAGGGAGAAGATGTTTAGACACGTTCACCGGGTCTTGTCGAGGTGCGTTCAGTCAGTCATAATAAACAGAGACACAATTAAAAACACCTGGTGCCCCTCCACCAGTTATTAAGTCGAGCTCATAACCATCAGGGGGTAACCACTCTTCAGACATAATGACGGTCTCTGTTTCTGTGTGTGTCTTTGTGTGTGTGTGTCTATGTGTGTGTCTTTGTGTGTCTGTCTGTCTTCGTGTGGGTGTGTCTGCATTTTCTGCATATCGAGGCATACTCCTCGCAATGGGGGTAGCCGAAGACCTTTGAAGTTTCCCCCCCTTCCATGTTCTCTCGCTCTCTCTGTCTTCCTATCCTTCTTTTTCATCCCACCACCCAGGGTTAGCTCTCGCCGTTTCAAACTGAGTAAAGGGTGTGTGCGTGTGTGTGTGTGTGTGTGTGTGTGTGTGTGGAAGGGGTTTGGGAAAGAGGGGTGGTGGTTAGGGGTGGGGGTATATTCGCGGGAGCAAACTCTGAACTCTCCCTGACTCCAGCTCATTTGGAATAGAGCAATAGGGTGGAGGGGAATTAAATCTATCCCGAGATTTGAAGAGTCCTACCATTATAAATACTTCATGATCTGGATCTGAAGATGGCTAACCGAAGCTCCAAGATTAACCACCCACCCCTCACCCCTGTTTCTCTACACCCCCCCCTCCCCCCCTCGCCTTTTTCTCTCACACGCTCATCAACACTTGCCAGGCATTTGATAAATCCCAGAGTTGCATCAATCATAATTAATTCCTAAATTAGTTATCGCGGAGCGTTTCATTAGGATAAAAAAAAAGGTGGATGGCAGCAACAACTTAATTACATGCCATTTCCTTGCTTTATTATTTTCTCAAGGACCATTTGTAATGATGAAGAGCTTAGAGCCCAGAAAGGGAGACGATGCTTATCACTCTATTTCTCATGGAACCAGCCAGCCAGACCCCTGGGCAGCTATTTTTAAGGACTACTTAGCTAGCGCTATGCAAGCAAAAACAACAAATATAGTGTAAAGCTAATGCTAGCATAGCACGAGGCTCTGTGCTTCTTTGGGACCTATGTGCTAATGAAATGCTATTTAGCAGACCTTAATGGTTTTAACTGTTAAGCCTCGTTGTCTCCTTGCCCATCCCTTTGTGCTATTAGAGTTTATGCTAATTCCCTGCTAACATTCTGCATGACCTTGTTCACTCTGCCTAATTCAAAATCCCTTTGATCTTTGCTAGTTACAAATGATCTCAGGTACTCTAATCAAGGATGGCTGAGAGTTTGAGTTCTTTAAGTACACAATTAGCTCAATAGTGAGAAACCCCCCTCAGGGTTACTTGTGAAAAAGTTTTTCCAAATCATCTCCTCAGTAAAAAAAGAAAAGAAGAAGAAAGTACCTTCAAGGAATTCTTTATTTTTTTTATCTTTATCTTTTGCTAGTTGGCAAAATCCTCCCGACTGTGTCAGGCTTTTGCCTCTACAGAGCTGTTTCAGAGTGTTTAACCAGGGTCTATACTTGTCCCTGTAAATGATCTCCCCACCCACCACGGGAGCAAGGAAGCAATGATCCATTTGAACGCGAGACACTCCCCTATTACTGCAGAATTGAACCTGGCGGACCTCGGCCAGCCAGGCAGGTCACAGTCAGGCTGGGCGTTCTTCTCATTTGTACAGTAAATGGGTTTTAAGAGCTTTAATCCACCCTAAATGAGTAAATCGGGACTCTTGAGCCGGTTTCACCTGCTTCCTAATCAATCAGACTCTTATTTGCTTTCGCTCTATTTACAAAAGAGATTTTCCCGCGGGCGCTTTGAGCTTTTCGAGAAGGATATTACAGGGAGCCAGGCAAACAGACAAGGTGGCATAGATCTGGTTTGAGGTGCGATTGATGAGAAGATGTGAATTTAGTGATCTCCACTTGAGTGGGGGACAAGTCAGGAGTGGATAATGCCACAGATAGGAAGTCGGGGAGATGAGAAGAGGAAGCTCTTTGTGTTTAGCTCTTGTCAATTCTAAGGGGGTAAGGGACTAGGGTAGGTTTGAAGTTGTTTCAGCCTGAGATGTGTGTTGTGTCAACTGGGAGGAGGCTGGATCTGAGATCTAGGCCTCAAAAACAGAACTGGAGTCCCAATTATTTGTGCACTCTGTCTCTTTGTCTCTCTGTCTCTCCATCCCCTCTTTCTCACGGTCACACTGGCTGCATTTTTTGTTGTGCCAAGAAGAGCCAGGCTTTTGCCAAGCACAAGTTCTGTTATCAAGCAACAATGGAAACAGTGTCATTAATAATACTAAGAACGATGCAGGAGACAAGATGACAAGAGCTCGAAAAAGAAAGAAAAGGAGAGAGAGAGTGAGAGTAGAAGAGAGAGACGCTTGGAGCGCCCCAGATGAGGCAATCGGATCGCAATTGGCTCGGCTGTCGCAGTAACATTGAGTCGTTGTTGAACCTACTGATGTTGACACCTCTGTTGCACTATGTCTTCATAGCTGCTAATTTGTTAATCGTGACAAAGCTGCGAATGATCCAGTGAGCATGGAGGACATCCGAATCTCCCGACTCTTTCTTCATGTCTTATGTTCACACACCGGCTTTTCCCATTGCATTAAATAACACGTATCCCAATTCTATATAGTGTATACGTTATATATACATACTATATTATACTATAAATAATGCTATGTGATGCTTAGAAAAAGATGGTGATGATGAGGTCTTATGCGCTTATCTTTTCAAAGCCTATTCACTATCCACAGAATTGTTCTGTATCACATTTCTACATATTGCTTTGCTAAGTTTTGGTCACATTTTTGTGATTCACTACAAGGTTGGCAGGAAAGCCTTCACAGGCCCTATGGAGTTATTACATAGCCAGAGTGTACGATTCTGCATGTCAAGCATTCCTTGGAAAACGCCCGGTCGTTTGGGTACAGTAGACGAGAGAGACGGCCCACCCCGGGGTTGGTGGGATCCAGTTTCACACCGCAGGTCGGATGCCAGATGTTTGCGGACGTGAAGGGGCTAGGCGGGTCCCGGCAGCACTGACTCCCAGATGGGAAAAAGCTTGGCGAGGAGGCGCCTGTTCTCCACTTGGCATGACTCAGTGCATATGGCCCAGCCTCAACCCCAGCCTCAGCCCCAGCCTCAACACCAGCCTCAGGCACTGGGTAGCCACTTGTCATGTTCCACGCAGTACAGGAAGCTAGATGTTATGGTGGCCCATCCACAACACATACAACATTACTCCCTGTCTCCTTGAATATAATTCCCCTCAGCATCTCTCATGATCTCTTTTTCTCTCCGTCTCTTTTACTCTCTCTTTTTCTCTTTCTCTCCCTTTCCAGTAGAACATTTAAATTTGTGGACCTCTTTAGAACCAGAAACAGCATTTAAGAAATATTTAAGCTAATTACGTCAATTAGCATTCATTGTTTGGGTTGCAGGTCTTCCTGGTCTTGTCATGATGGCATTGAGTGGGGTCTTGGTTATAATCGCCACCCCCCTCCCCCCCGTTGATTATAATTGTTGTTTTAACGGCTGGTCTTGTTTACTGTGGTACCATTTCACTTTGACAGTAGCCCACAAATGAGGTGAGGTCTGACGGGATGATGGTTTGATTGACGGATCATTGATCCAGTGAGGAAGACAGATGAAGGAGCCAGGATGGATGAATCAGCCAATAGCCGCAGTCAACATCTATCACGCCCACACCCCCCCCCACCACCCAACCCCCCACCCCTTCTCCTCCCCTGCACACCATCCCAAGGTTACCTACAGCCATCCGCTCTGCACTCATTCGTTGCTCCATCCTGTTTGTCCGGCCAAGGGGCGTGGCCTGGTGCAGTATGCTAATGATCCCCAGCAGGTCAAGCTGGGGTCCCCACCCCACCCGACCCTACGAGACCCATGTGACCACTCAAAGCCAGGGTGAGTGATGGCCCGTTACGACTGGGAGCGCTAGTGCGTCCCTGAGGCTGATGAAAACACTGGCTGATGGGCTGTATTTACTGCTGTAGCCCCAAGGACGAGACTCAAGGGAGTCCCCCCTCCCCCTCTTTCCACAGTGTATGATGGGAGGTTGAGTTGGGAGGGGGCGGCCTTGGCTCTCCCACCCCGTAAGTTTCACCTCTGGCGTCTTGGCATTTAGCAGGTTGGGCGCGAACCGGTTTAGTGCGGAAAGAACGCTGAGGCGCCGTTTTTGTGAGTGTGTGTGGTGTACGTTCTTGCACGTGTGTGTTTGGGTCTCCGGAATGTGTGAGTGTGTGATACCGCGTGGTCGGGGAGCTGACGGCGTGTCGCTGATAGTGTCCCTGCCGTGATGTGAAGGTCACAGCGCTTTGGCTTTCATCTGGCCCTATCAGAGGAACACCACTGTGGCTGTCAGCTAATGAGTCAGGGGTGGACAGGGAGACCGGGGCGGAAAGGTGGTGGGGGGGGGGGGTCATAAAACCAAAGCACATGGATTGAAGTGTGGGAGTGCGTGTGTGAGAGAGAAAGAGAGAGAGAAAGAGAGAGAGAAAGAGGGAGAAAGAGAGTGACAGAGAGAGAGGAGGGGAGAAAGGAAGAAAGAGAGAGAGGTTTTTCTCTGACCAAGAGTCAGAGAAAAAGGAAGAAATAAAGAGAATGGAGAGAGAGAGAGAGAGAGAGAGAGAGAGAGAGAGAGAGAGAGAGAGAGAGAGAGAGAGAGAAAGAGAGAGAGAGAGAGAGAGAGAGAGAGAGAGAGAGAGAGAGAGAGAGAGAGAGAGAGAGAGAAAACAGCTGGTCACTACACAGACAGGCAAGAGACAAAGCTGTTCTGACTTCAGTGGGGAAAGAGAAAAAGAGAAGAGACAGATCGACTCTATCTCTTGTGGCTGATCAGTGCCGGCCTGTCCCAGGCACAGTGGGCTGGGCCTCCCGCAGTCTCACCCAGCCCCCCAGCTCCTCACAACCACAGTCTCCAGCTAGGAGCCTCCTGCTCCCTCTCCCCACGCTCTCGTGGGAAGAGAAATGAAGGGAAGGAGGGGCTGAGTGAGGGGGAGAGAGAGAGATAAAGAAAGCGAGAACGGCGTATGCGAGGGAAAACCTATAAGGGGGGGGGGGGAGTGGAAGGAGAAAGCGTTAAAAAGGTGTAAAACGAAGAGAAAAAAGAAACGTAGAGAGGGAAGAGAGAGAGAGAGAGAGAGTGAGAGAGAGAGAGACGGCTCGCTCCCAGACAGCGCCTTGGGGCCGCCATCGTCAGGGATGATGGATTGGGGCGAGGGAGGTTGGAGGGATGAGGAGGAGGTGGAGGGGGCTGGAGCAGAGCACTGCGGTGTAGCATGACTGATGGGAACATGCATTATTTTCCTGGTGGGTGTGGCTAAAGTGCAGACCTTGAGCACCGTACAGTACTCTCTGTAGGAGGCCGGGATTGGTTTTTGATGCTTGTTTCTTTCCATCCCTTCATCTTAACTATACACAATGCTTCAGTTGATGATGACATCATGCCACTGTTGGATGTTGGCAGCAAGTTAAACATGGCCAACACAGAAGAGTCTGTCGATAGCAGCACATTGGCATTTGGAGAGAGAATGTACTGGAAGAACGTCTGGTAGCTTATAGAACAAGTGTGTGTGTGTGTTGCATAGACAGCATAAAGCTGTGCTGCTCCCAGTGCATGCATTATGCATTATCCATATAACTTAATGCTTCAGCGAACCCATTAGAATCATTCTGTAACAATGTGCAGAACATGAGTCACAGTCAACCTTGTGACATCATTGCACAACCAATGCCCCTGTGTCTGTCATTTACATATGCAAATGCTGTTTGATTTCGTAATCTAACCATAACCTCTATACGGTCATACGACCACTTCCCATTGGTTAATGCCCAAAGCCTTATTTACATCGTCACGGATATTTAAAACTCTCAAACAATTTCTCCATCACCTTAAAACAACGCTTTTATGGCCTCTTAGTGGCTTTTCGACTCAGATCAATATCGGGGTTCTAGATTGTATACCTTCTGAAGAACTGATCTCTAATGCCCCCCCATAACAGTATGTCAGTAGGTCTGTGCATTTGGTGCTATTGCACCCATCATTCAATTATAATGGGACCTCTTACGATTCCCACAAGCCACCATGGAGTTTGACTGTTCAGTGAACATCTTGCCGGACCCGTAAATACCCTGGGTCTGTCAGTAGGACAAGCACGAAAGAGGCCATTTGCAGGAACGACACTGTGCCGTGCTTACGTTATTTATCACTGAGGATACGAAGCATGAGGGGATGGTGGGAACCCACGATAACTGGGCCTGTGATGTTTCAGTGGCGATGCGCACTCTGCTTTCAAGTGTTCCAAAACTCACACTTTGAGCCCTTGAAAAACGGCGGATGAAATACAGCGGCGACGACCGACTCTTCTCCCCCACCAGGCGTTTGATTTACACGTTAGAGTCTCAAGTCGGGGATCCCTGAGCCGCTCAGGTGTGGAGGGGGCAGAGGAAGAGGAGCGTTCGAGTCGTCTGACGATGTCTCCATGTATCCCCCCCCCCCTTTCTCACCCCCCAGCCACCTCCCCTGCCCCCCCCCCTCCTCTTTCACTGGTGGGCCAGTGGGGAACGTTGTGCCCCAGGACAGTATGACAGGAAGCCAGCTCTCCCATGAAAGGCAATGGGTCACCGCCATGCCTGTATAAGGCCAGGAGAGTGGCGGGTGGCGTGTGTGCATTTGGTGGAGGTTTGTGTGTGTGTTTCTTTATTTGTGTGCGTGTGTGCATGATGGGGGTGGGTGTTTATACGTATTCGAGTGTGTGTGTGTGTGTGTACGTGTGTGAGTGTGTGCTCAACGGGGGTGGATGTTTACATGTACGTGTGTATGCGCGTGCATGTGTCTGTGTGTGAGGGTGTGCGTGGCGGGGGTGGATGTTTATACGTATCGGAGTGTGCGACAGAACGTGTGTGCCTGTGTGCTTGGTGGAGGTTTGTGTGGACTGCGTGTGTGTGTGTGTGTGTAGGAGTGGGCTGCAGACCAGCAGCAGGCTGACGTGTGCTGTTCACAGCCACAGGGACTGACAGTGCTCTGCTCTCCCTCAGCTAATCCAAACAAAGAGCTCTGCCGGAGCACTAGGGAGGAATGTGTACACTGTTTGTCATGGCAAAGGAGAGGGTCGCGAAGGGCTTTGTGTCTGTGTGTGTGTGTGGGTGGGTGTGCACGGCTTTGTCTGGGCCTATCTCTGTCCGTGTTTCTGTGCCCGTGTCCGTGTCAGTGCGTGTGTACGTGCGTGTCTGTCTATGTGTTCTTGTGCCTGTGTGTGTGTGTGTGTGTCGGGGGTCGGGTGGGGGGGATGCATGTGGTACTCAGTGCCTCAGTCTCCAAGTATGTGTGCTTGAGATGAAACACTCGGTGAACTTGAACCTGGCAGTCTCTTGGCAGACCGAGGATATTCTTATCCCAACCCGTTTTACCTGATTGCCATGTATAGTCACAGCTAGATGATAAATTCATCTAGCTGTGGATATTCAGGCTGCACACAGATCACACACTGGGGAGCCCCACACACACGCCCCATCCACACCGGGCTCCTCTCTCCTTCTCTCAGTTTTGCTCATGTAGCTGACTGATCCAGAGAGAGAGACAGAGAGACTACTAGAGTATAGAGTAAACAAACAACAACCTCCTTTATGGCCGGAAAGTGGAAATCTGATCTAATATCTTTTTTTCCATTCCAGGAACATTTGCACAGTAGATTCCCTGTGGGCTCTTTCCTAACCCTCCGGTTACCTTTTGCCAAACAAAATCCACCCACAGATGTTTGTGCGGGGAGACGGGCAGGGGGCCGCTACTCACAGCATCGGATGGCACCCATCTGAGACTGTGCTGACTGGGCATCTAGCCACGCTCAAAGAAGAGGCGAAGGTCATCACGGGATGCAGTTGGTTGCTGGCTGGTTGTGGCTGGCTATTTGTGGCTGCCTGGTTATGGCTTGGTGGTTGTGGCTGCCTGGTTGTAGCTAGCTGGTTATGGCTGCCTGGTTGTAGCTAGCTGGTTATGGCTGCCTGGTTGTAGCTAGCTGGTTATGGCTGCCTGGTTGTAGCTAGCTGGTTATGGCTGCCTGGTTGTAGCTAGCTGGTTATGGCTGCCTGGTTGTAGCTAGCTGGTTGTGGCTGCCTGGTTGTAGCTAGCTGGTTATGGCTGCCTGGTTGTAGCTAGCTGGTTGTGGCTGGCTGGATGCCTACATGCAGAACTACTGAGCAATGCAGACCTCTGGCCTAGTCCTTACCTGCGACATTATCATACGTTACTGTAATCTAGATCAAGGGACTGTCTGTGTATCATACAGTAAACAGTATGTTTTGAATGATGATGCACCAGATGCACCAGAACACTTTATATTATACTGTTGTTGGTAATGGAATAGCTCAATATGGTTATGCTGTTTACACAATCCCACCTCATGTTGAGACAGCAAGATTTACACGTCTCCAACCCCCTCAAAGCCTAAAAGCCTCTCACTTGTATTAATCCCTCCTCACATCATGTATAAAGTAGACATTCTGGCATCTCTTTACCGCTCCGAGGCGTTCCGCAGTGGCACACCATCAACAGCCAACGCGCCTCGGCCCGGCTCGCGCTCGCATCCCATTGGCTGAAAGTAGTCCAGCGCCCTCCCCTCAGCAGTCACCTCGGTCGTCCCCTCCCATACATCCGTGGCTTCCAGTCACAAACTACGCCGCCATTTCGCAAGCGGGCCAATTAAAAAGCAGTGACATTCAAGCGTGGGAGACAGAGTGACATTAAGATTAATTCCTGTTAAAAACCCAGTGACATTCCTCCGCTGATCAGCCTGAGCGGCCAAGCATGCACACATGCACCTTGCTGGCCAGGAGCGCTGCGCAGAAGCCCGAGTAGCGTTCGAAAGCGCTGGCAGGGCCTCGATTGCAAAATGCAGCCCCCCTTTCAAATGTCATTAGCCGTTGTTTTGGCAATGACATTGGGAGTCACGTACTAAAGGGAAAAGTGTACCGATATGGAAGTGCAGGCTGTGCGAGGCTGTTTTGTGCTCTCCTCAGGAGCGGGGATGATGATTCCAAATAATATTGATAATATTAATAATAAGACTTTATTTATATAGCACTTTTCATACAGCCACAGTTTTTGCGCTATCTCGAGCCACAGTCTTTGTGGTTTCCCATTATAAATGAAATGTAACTCAACAAAACACAAACCGCAATCTTTGCGGGAATCCAAAGCACACAAGCCGCAGTCTTTGCGGTATCTCGAGCCACATTCTTTGTGGTTCCCCAATATAAATAAAATGTAACTCTACAAAACACAAGCCGCAGTCTTTGCGGGAATCCCCAAAATCTATCAGAACAATAAAACAACTAATAAAAGTAATAAAACCCTATGGGTGAATGGGTGAACGTACTCTGCTGATATGTACTGTAGGCCTACCAGACCATCTCTCTGCCTCCCTCCTTCCCCACATTCTCTCTCTCTCTTTCTCTCTCTCTCTCTCTCTCTCTCTCTCTCTCTCTCTCTCTCTCTCTCTCTCTCTCTCTCTCTCTCTCTCTCTCTCTCTCTCTCTCTCTCTCTCTGTGTCTCTCTCACTCACCCTCCCTGTCTGCTTCTCTTTCTGTCTTCACGTGTAGACAGATCCCCAACCCCCATATCTGTTTGAGTGACAGAGGAACAGGCTTGTCACGAAGGACATCTGGCTGAGGAAGGACATTGGGGCTTGAAGGTCACTCTACCAAGTCTATAGCGAGGCGCTTAGGGCTGCATTAATGCTCTACGGAAGTGTGTGTGTCTTTGTGTGTGTGTGTATGGACATATGTCTGTGTGTGCAGAATTGTAGCTTCCTTGTGTGCCCATATCTGTGTATGTGTGTCTGTGTGTGTGTGTGTGTGTGTATGTGTGCGTGCGTGTGTGTGTGTCCGCACAACCACCCTAAGACCTCGCTCCCGGCTGATCTCCACTGCTCATTAAATCATACCGGGGCATTTCATCCTCATCCACACCAGAGCCTCGTCATCTGCATGCAGAGGCGGCCTGATCCACCGCCGCCCCCGCCCCTCCCCCCATCCGCTCCCCCCCCCCACCCACCCACCCACCCACCCACCACACTCACCTCCGTCTGCACGGAGGAAGGCGGTGGATCTGGTGAAGTCTCCCTCTCCTCTTTCAGCAGGGCATCTTGACGTCGAACGCCCAACCAGACACGAGGGACAACGGGAGACGTGAACGTGCGGAGGGGGGGAGAGGGTAGCTGAGAGGGAGGGGGGAGGGGGGGGGGGGAGTCGGGGGGGGGGGGAGTGGGGCCGTTGAGGGCTGCCACTGAGCAGATTAGACCCGGCCTAATCCGGCGGGAGAATAGAGATCATTTTGCGCGCCGATTGGCTCCGGCCGTTTTAAAAGGAGCTGGAGTCGTCTCCTCACTGAAAACGTTCGCCTCCTCCGCCGCCGCCGCCAGTTCGGCGAGGGGACGAGGTCGGTACCAGGGGCCCCCTGGCATCTGAGGGCCAGAAACAGGGATGATTGAATCAGTTCTTGTTATTGAATCTGGGGGAGAATGTTGTCATCAGCCTGGCGTTGGTCCACCCATGCATGGCACCTACATTATTTACCCTTCACGGAGCAGTCGTTGTTCGGCGCATGTGTGTGTGTTTGTGTCTGCCCATCTGTGTGTCTGAGTCTCTGTGTGCACAAGCATGCATAACAGAATACGAAGGTTTTGGTATGGGTGGGCGTCGGAAAATGAAGGGGTGGGGGGGCAGATGTAGATATGGAGACGTCTCTTCAGCACCAACCCCCCCCCCCCCCCCCCCCCCCACCAGAATCACATTGTGGGGCACTAAAGTCAGGACGGATGGGGGAATCCATTTTAAGATGTGCTTCAACCAAACAGTGGAATACTGAAGAAGAACAGTTTTCAATAGTGCACGGGTTCGACTCCTCAGTGAGTCTTCAAGCAGCGTGACCAAGCGTCATCTTCCTCCGTGGCCTCCTGGAAGAAAGGTTTGACCTGCAATTTGTCAGGAGATGTCATCCCCCTCGGAGGTTGAAATAGGCAATATGTATTTATAGAACTACATTACCCTCTCTGTGTGGTCTTGCCCGGTAGACTCGACAGCCTGATGGGAACTGTAGTTCTCACCTACTTACTGCGTCACTCCCCACACGATGTGCTCAGTGCCGGGAGAGGGGGCGATGGCTGTCGCCTGGGGATGGGAGCTATCTGACAACGGACACTGACAGGGTCAAATGGAGACGTCCTCAAGATGGATGACAATCATGACACGTATTTACAAATACGGAGCACTTGGAACCGATCGGTGTGATACTGCAGGATACGGGGCAACACATAAATCAAGCCCACTAGCCCCCCCCCCCCCGTCTTTTCAACTAACATCAGGTCTCTCGGGATACAAGACCTGTGGCTGGTTGTACGATGCCTGCATCTACACCACTCCAACATGGATGCTGCCGTTCAAATAAACATGCTGAAAAGCAGGGGGGGGGGGGGTGGATTATTTGGGTTCATTTTAGGTTTGACATCTTATTCATCAGCATTGGGAAATGAAAAGGGCATTGTATAAAAGAAAGCTACACTTTGGTATTTATTTGTTAGGCTGGTGGAAATAACTGAGAGACCGGGACGGGAAAAAATATTGCTTTTCTCGAGCGAGCAGAACGTCCTAGCAGCGCAATACAGCATTTGCTGTTCAGAGCCAGCTTCCAAACTCGGAGCAGGATTCGAAACGCCAAAGAGCCAAACGTCTTTCATTAATCTTGAGACAAAGGTCCTTGCCTCAGCAGAAGTGCAGCACAGCGATACGGCAAAAGAAGTATGCATCGCACCCCACTACCCCCCGCCCCCCTCCTACACACACACACACACAACTTTTGGTTGAGAGTTACAACATGGGAAACCACTCAGTCCATTGCGGGCTCCTGCTGCACCTTGCTCTCATTTTAATTAAGAAGAAAATAATGCCCAAGGGCTGATGCATAAAAGACAAAGCACTTAGCATGTCTGGCCTTGTACACGTTTCTAGATTCGGTTGCTTAAAATAAACCCATTTATTCGTCCCTCACGGCCTGATTTCTCAGAGCTAAAATGGGCTCGGCTGCGTGTTTATTATAGATGCCCTCCGATGTGGACCACTCATCTAAGGCTGTGTCGTATTCCAATGAAGCTTTCTGAGGAATCAATTACCATGTGAAACCAAGAGAGCGAGAGCAAAGTAGAGAGAAAGAGCCAGAAGGACGGAACGAAGACCAGGACGGAACGAGGCAACGACTCTTAATTCCCGCCCTTCCAAAGGCGAAGAGCGCACGTTTGGTTTGGTTTTCTTGCCTCGACGCCATCATCTGTTCAAAGGGATTTTGCTCATTTCCTTCCAACGTATCCTCAGATACACCTTGTCTGAATGAATCATCATTCTTCTCGTTCACTTGAAAGTAGATGGCGAGGATGTTTTTCTCTCCGTTCCTTACTGAGGGTCCCCGCGGTGATGTCACAGAGGATCAAGTCATGGAGGGTGGGGGCTTTGTCGGTGATTCATCATACACGCAGAGGCTGGAGCCAATCAGAACGAGGGAGGCCCCAGAGGCGGGCTCCCAGCCTCCCCGCCCCTTTAGATAGCCAGAGTCAGTTGATTAGCTAATAAGCTTAGCTACATGTGTATTGTGGCACAGCTGGCTGAGTTTAATGGGGATCCTTCTCAGCAGGTAAACCACAACTAACTAACTCGGCAGCATGAAAAGCACATGTTCAACCGCGAGTGCAGCCCGACCTGTGCCAGGGGTGGCTGTTGTTCTGTTCATGCCGCATGTTTACTATGTTAAAAGGGGTTGGTTGTATGCATGCAAGAGCATCTATCCATGTCAACAAAGACGGACGCGTCACCCAGCGTGTGAGTGTAGAGGGTCTGATGTCTTTTAATGGTTTTAATAGCTCTTTTAATTAACTGGAGGTAAAATGGGGGTCTCTTCAGAAGATGCCGTTCAGCGTCAGTTAATGAGATGAATCTCTCGTTGACCAAACAAACACGGATTAAACGTTAAAGCCAAATGAAATGATCCCAGATTAATTTTCTCCGGGGCGGGTCTGCGAAGCCACAGTTCACTCAGCAGTTACGTCGCTGAATTGTCACGAGGGGCAGGGGGAGTGTGTTCGACCTGCTGCATGTGAGAGGGAAGGGTCTTGGAGCAGGGGATGGAAAATAGCAGGCATTCTCCCTCAGGAGGACTCATTGCTGACAACAGATGAAAACCCCCTTTAATGGCTCACGCACGTTCGGTTTAATAAACACAAAGACACACACGTGCACACAAACATACAATTCACATTACAAGCATAGAAAATACAAAAAAAGGCACACACACTGAGTAGGTTTCAGTCACACCACACATGGTCTGAGCGTATGAAACGCTTGACACAGCGAGCACAAACACGTGGTGCGTTTAGCACACTTCTCCACAGACCAACAAAACATGGCCTTCAAGCTGGAAAAACAAGCCTTGTGCCATTTGATTGTTTTGTTTTTTTCTCCGAAGTCACTCTAGATCACAGTTCAAGAAAACCTCAGTTGCTCAACTTTTCTGTGGTGTTTTATGACCAGTACAAGTGATGCAGGAACTTTCTGCCACATTGCTATGACGCAGGGAGACTTTTACTCTTCACAGTAAGAGAACAGTCCGGTTCTTATGAAATTCATGTTACTTTGATGAAATGTGTTTTTAAACTTCATTTGAACTTGTCTTATTGATGGATGCAAGTAGTATTACATGTTCTCTGGAGACGCCTGAAGCTAGGCTCATGTGCAGTTTATTGAATGCGTATTCACTTTAAAATACGGTGCTTTAAGAGTGGAATGCATAGATGTGTGTCAGGACCTCTTTACTGATTTCACATAATCAATCTTCTGCTGTAGACTCATGGATTTAACTAGGATGCTTCATTTTTCTCACGTTCTCCTGAAAATGTGCAAGTTTGCCCTCATTTTCTTTGGCAGTGTCAGTTGTCAGTTCACACCCCGTGGCCTACTTTGCTTCTTAGTGTGCCTGTTTCCCCTCAAAAACACAATAAAAGGTGACAGATACCCCCAAACCCCATTTCAGCAAAATCTAATTTAATTAAGTTCATGGGCATTTGCGATTAACTGGAAAATATGAATCAGGGTCAGTAAATGTATTTAGTCGGAAGGAAATTTGGAGCTTGACGTTTCTGCGTCTGGAGAGCGAACTCCATAAGGACTGTTTCAACCAATCAGACAGCAGGCGGTTTTGAACTTTGACCTGCTTTTCTCTGCCTGCGGTGTCACTTAGAGCACACGCCCTCCTCAGATCAACTGTGAGTGGAGAGAGAGAGAGAGAGAGAGAGAGAGAGAGAGAGAGAGAGAGAGAGAGAGAGAGAGAGAGAGAGAGAGAGAGAGAGAGCCTTGGCCTGACCAATGCCGCGACTCGTTTTAATCAGGCTTTGGGGAGTGAAATATGGGTCTGGCAAGCTAGCTCCACGATCGCTCCATTCATCTGGTTTCAATCTCCCCTCCGCCCTCGCATGTGGCCTCGTGGGCATTCCTTATCTGGGGGGGGGGGCACACTTAGGAGCTCAAAAGGGCAGTCACATTTATAGGGTGTGTGCGGGTGTGAGACGGTGTCAATTCAGATTTCCTCATTCTAAGAGAACAGGTTGATTTTTTTTTTTTTTTTTTAAGCGTCGTTAAACACATCACACTCGCAAAACCTAACAGACACAACATAACACATTGATGAAGGGTGCGAGCGCAGCCCCACAGTGTGTGAACAGTGTGTGTGTGTGTGTGTGTGTGTGTGTGTGTGCTGTCTGTCTGTGTTGGCCCATACGAAGAGAGAATGGGGGAGCCTGTTGATCCTCAATGAACCTCTCTTTAAAAGGCCATGTTTAGCTGAAAGGACTTACTGTACTGGTACTTGAAGCAGTCTGGTGGCTTGGCCTTTCCACCAAGTACAGCCATTCAGTGGCCAAAAGCTATTCCACCCCTTGTATCATCAGTTCTAACAGCTTCGTGATGGATATGAATGTACGTTATTGTTTGTGTGTGTGTGCTGGTATGTGTGTGCAACACAGCCATGTCCGTGAGTGCTGCCATGATACAGGCTAGTGTGCTGGACAGATGGTAACCAAGGCCATTAGCGTTCCTCCCAGAGTAAATGGGATCTTTGCTGCAAGACCTCCCTGTCTAGCCCCCTTCTGTTTGCCCTCTGGTGTCACAGCCAGGCACTTTGTCTTTGTCACATACCTCACAAATCAACGCCTCTCGTGAGTGTCTGAGCGTAGCCCTGGCACCTCCTCACCTCTGGGGAGATATCCGCCATCGACGTGCCCTTCCCACTCATCCTCCAGGATGGATTGGGTGGCTCCATTTCCCATGAAACAGCAAGAGGATCAACATCCCCTCCCCCCCCAACACACACACACACATACACACACTCCTTCCCTGGGTTGTGCCCTCTCTCAGGTTTGGTTATGACACGCTTAGTCGATAAAGTAAAACGATAAGTCACGTGCGTGCCGCGCCGCGCCGCAGGTCGTTACGGCGACAGGTCTAATATGTCAGCGAGGCGGCATGGCGACGGCGAGCAGCGGCGGATGGAAAGAGCGAGTTAGAGTCCCGTCTGTTTTCAATTAGCCACTGAAATGTACGACATGGGAGCCGTTCGCTTGTTGTTGTCGTCCCTGGCGCTCTTCTTTGCCCGGATTCAGCCAAAGCAGCGAGTCAGTGTGTTTCTCTCAGAAACGCCCGCTTGTCTGACCCCTGACCCCAGGTGAACTCCAGGGCTCAAGACAAACAGTGGCAGCGGCCAAAAGTGATGGAATTAAATCTGCGTGGAGAAAGCAGCGGGGGGGGGGGGGGGGGGGGGATCAGGGAACTATTCAGAGCGCTCCACCTCCCCGCCTCCCTCCCTTCCTTGTAGCGCACTCCTACTGAGCACATAAAAACGTTAGCATTAGCATGTCCAAATTGGGGCCATCTTACAGTGTCTGAAGCGAAAAAATAGCTTACTTCTTATTTCTATTTTTTTGTTGTGGTCATTGGTTTCCTACTCTGTTTTAAAAGAAACGCAAACGGTCTTCTTTTTGACACCCAGTATGGAATTACAACTTGGGTTGTATTTCATCAAAAGCAGTGGCATGATACTAGCTAGGTTAGCATTTGAAGTTTCCATTTGTCACACGCTGCTGCAGAGCATATATCACTGGAAAGCCAGGTGACCACAATACATTCCACTTCCTGTGGTCATACACCGAGTCAGCTCTATTTTCCACCTAATGGACATAAAAAAATTGCACATTGCAGCAAAACAGACTTGGCAGCACAAAAGCTTATTAAGTATTGATCTTCGGAGGTCAATGCCCAAGTCTGGCAGCTCCTACAATGTGAGAGGACTTCACAAGCAGACAGCCACAAATGGAGTTAGACTGCATAAATAACTGGAGAGATTGGCATCCATTTTGTGCACTGTTTCAGAGAGAGTTATGCCCACATTCGTTACAGGACAAGTAGAGTGCGCTTGCCTATAATGTAAGCTGCTGATTTGACATTGTGATTTTTCATAATGATATCAGACTTAGGATTTCTCATATGTCTTTATCATAAGCTACTATTGCTAATAACTCACAAATACACTGTCATATCAGTAAAGTGTATCAACAGTTTGTGAAGCAATCTTGAGTTGTGTTGTGATTAATACGGCCGGTCACACCATCTGTTTAGATGGCGGGGTTATGGCCGAGTCTCAAACCTGCAACCTGTGTTTTTCTTTCTGAGGGTCCTGTTTCTCTTCCAGTTTCCTGTTACAGTATAAGCCCTGCGTGATGAATATTTCCTTTTCACTTTTTGTTATCCTTCACCAAGGAAAATATATTAATGTCACTCAAAGAGAGAAATAGGCTCAGTCTAAAACAATACTTTGCTATGTTCTTAGCGAAAATATCCAATTTCAAGAATGAAAAGAAAATGTTGTTTTTTTGTAGACAAAAGTGAGTCCAATAACAGGGAGAACAAAATTTCTTAACAGGATTTGAAATAGTTTTCTTTTAATATCCCAAATTGCTGACTTGCCTCGCTTAAGTCCTGCCAATGTTGTCTCGGCACACTTGCACACACAAGGGAGAATCATTCTTTGTTGAATGTTCTTTTGAAAAGTCTCAAAGCTTGTCTCGGGTGTCAGTTCAGTTTGTTATCGGATCTTCTTAGGATCCTGGGAGGGGGGGGGGGGGGCAGGGGATTTGCCCCTCACTGATACACACACAGAACAGTACATTAGCCATATCTCTTTTCTGTTAGTAGGCCCTATGCCGTTCACTGTAATGTTCTAAAAGAGGGATGGTTTGTCGAGATTCTTGGTGGGGTAAGCAAACTGTTTTTGTTTTGTTTGGGCCCAGCCAGATGTGGAGAAGGTCTGTTGCAACTACATAACAGAAGGTCTTCGATTTAGCTCCACAATGCAGCTCCAGCGTGTTACCTTGTGCTAGACAGACCATGTGACATTTGGACCCTTGTTCACTCCGGGCACATTACGGAAAACAGTTTGGAATGTTTTTTCTCCGCCTGAAAAGAACCCTTTAAACGGTTTAACGCCACGCCAGCTTCCGGCGATTATCCTTCAATGCAGCCTGAAGACGCTGAGACGCATTGCCGCAATTAAAATTCAAATGGAGAACATCCATTCTGAAATGATGAATTGTGTTTTAATTAAACCTCAGCCAGTGACTATCACTGGGATTTGTGTGTTAGGGCTGGGTCTGTTTCCTCAGTCACTCTTTCCATTCTGTAATATGTGGAGTCCTGGTTTTACTGAGCCACTTAAAGGTGGATGGAGGAAGTGGGCGCCGGGAGGCTGTTTACAGGGACGTCTGGAGTCCTACATCTGGTACACTCTGTGTCTTGTAGTTTCAGCAAGTGCTAATGCTAAATGGAGGACAAAACAGCCTCATCATCTAAGTCTCCCTTGAATATACATGATGCCAACAGACAGAGTTTGGGAGACTGTTCCTTTGGGGAAAATGTTAGCTTTTTTTCGCTTCCTATTTTGCTGCAGGAAAATGCCAAATACTTTGGGGGAATTCAGAAGTGAACATCAGGAAACCAGTTTAGTATCTATTTTGGGAGTCTGTCAGCGGGACTGCGTCCCTTTTCTCTGTATGTGACAGAAATTACGAGCCTTTAAAGGGGATGCTAATTAAGCCAATAAGAGCTGCTGGAGGTGAAACGTTACCACAGGGCATTGTATTATTCACTTCCTGGTGGCATTTTCATCTCCCACTCCTTATTTTCCTATAGGCCCTGTTCTTTTTTGCTCTCTTCCAGGTCTTACAGATTATCTTGGAAGCAAATCCACTCCCTTCCATTTCTCTCCTACCGCCTGCTGAAGCCCACACCCTTAGGAATCCATCATTGTAGCCCCGCTCGGACATGAAGTCACCCTCATTTTTGTAAACGTTTTCCACTCAAGCTTTTCCGGGCCTCTCTCCATGCTTCAGAGTGTCGTGATCTGTAATAGTGGGGCAAAATGGCACTGGCGGGGGAAAAAAAGCACCATGTCAGCAGAGGAGCCAGGGTGTTGGTGACCACGCCGCGAGGCAAGGAGGATTATGGGGGCTTTATCCCTTCAAAGAGCAGCCTCCAGTCAGAGAAAACACAACCGGCCTTTGATTTCCTCAGGAAGGAAATATTCATGAGTTGGACCTAGAACCAGGAGAATGGGCCTTTGCGATGAGCACGATTTAATGTAGGGGCGTGATGGCTGGGAACGTTTATAAAGATTTAGCCCGTCAGAGGCGGTAATTAAAAAGAGCCCAGGCTGTATAAATAAAGGAGTCTCTCTGAAAGCTTTTCATCAAGGTCTGTTTTTGCAGCCTGTCAGTTTGGACTAGTGTCTCTAGTCAGACTCTTGTCTGGGGAACCATCAGAGCTACAAGACGATGTCAGTGTACCAAGCCCTTCATCTTGCTCTCAGAAGCCTCCGAGATAGCGAGAGAAAAAAGGGCATGTGTTTTACCTCCCTCTGTGCTAGTCTTTCACTTCATTGCCATGGATGGGGGGGGGGGGGGGGGCACTTACATATTAACCGTTTTTGTAGCTACGACGGGAGTTTTCGGTGCTGTGCGTTGAGGTGTATACATGGGGCTGAAACTCCACCCCTCCACCCAAGACAGTGACCTCTGAATATTTAAATGTTTTCCCATCCAACATTTTCTCGTTTGAAGGCGTCCCTAAACCAACGAAAAGCTGCTATGTGCATTTTTCACACATGGTCGTCATACCAAAAAAAAAAAAAAAAACGGAGGCCTCGCTTACTTGGAAGACAATCCTGTCTTTGTCCCAACGCCAGCTTTTAATAAGTGATTCTCCACCCCTCTTTCCTTCCCCCCTCCGATCTTGCCAGATGAGTCTGTCGGTGGCACAAGATAAAAGTCAGGATGGCAGAGCACAGAAATGACACCTTCTGCTGCAACCGTTCAAAGGGGATGTCTGGATGCGCACGTTGTTCCGGGCAGCCTAGTAACTAATAACGTGTGGTATTTCAATAGCCATATGCCTGACAATTTCAATATACGAATTCACACCTCCGTGTGCTGAGGCATTGATTTACTGTCGGTGCGAGATAGGCCTCGTGTTTCCATTACAGAGACAGGAGGGGCACTGGAATGCATTTGAGAAACAGCATATGTTCACATGAGTAATGCATCATACACACCAGCGCCCATACACAACACTCTCCTATAGGTTCGCTTCTAAGGCTAGACATATCCATACAAACAAGGCATTGTCAAAGATAGCTACCTCTGCACCCATCTTCCTCCCTCAACCAACCTCCCAGTAAAGCCACCTCGTTGTGGCCACTATCTATCAGCCACACTGGGGTATCTGTCAGGCAGCTGAGTGGAAGGACTCAAGAGGCTCAGGGTAAGATATTGTCCCCCTCTTTCTCTCCCTCTCCTCTCCCTTGATCCTCTCAGGGGTGTGATTGAGCCAAAGGTCAGGGGCTTGGCCTGTGTCAGAGGCCCCCGGCCAAGCCAATCAGCTGACTGTGTCTGCAGAGCTTGACTTTGGGGCAATGTGAAAGACCCAGGGGCGTCTGGGAGTCCCCGCGCCCTGCCTGTCCCACTGGCTGCTCTATAATAAGATTGCAGTCTTCTGTGGGGAGAAGGATTTACTAGAGCACAACTCCCCCTAGGGCATGTTCATAGAAATTGGTTCCTCCACATTTGGGCCCTTGTCTGTCTATCGCTGTCCCCTAAGCTCCACGCTGCCCTGCTCCTCTTCCTTTGTTGATTACGATACGCTTCTTTCTTTTCTTTCTGAGGGTGAAAGAGCCGTGAGTCCAAGCCAGAAAAGGACGGTGTGCAGCTGAATTGATCACCAGCCAGAGAACAGAGAGGGAGAGAGGGAGAGAGGGAGAGAGGGAGAGAGGGAGAGGATCTTGAGGTCTTAGCCAGACCCAAAGGAGATTTTCGGACAGCGTTGGCGGTTACTGATGTTGTTTCGGCTGTCTCCAGCTCCTCTCGTAGCCGTGGGTTACGATGTCTTCCTCCACAACATGGTTTTCCGCAGGTCTCTGTAGAATGTCACAGAGACACGGGAACTTGCACGTGGTGTTGTTATGTAGAACACTTTTGACCTTGAAGCAGAGCCTGTGTTTTAGGTAACAGATTTTTTTGTCAGTGGGTACTTGGAAGTGTTCCACTGTTTTGCTAACATAATGCCATAAATCAAAGTCTGCAAAATAAAGAGTCAAACAAATGTTTTGTGTAGCAATGTCACCATAGTGTGCTGGGATGAATGGAATGCCACACAGTGAATCTCACAAACGATGCTGTCTATCAGTCCAAATGATTCCAGCTGTTCACACTGTAAAAGAGGCCAATTCAAACTGGAGAGCAAATACACTCCAATGCAGGTTTATTTTGGAACAACTGTGTCATCCATTCCACAGAACAAAATCCCCCGCTCCGAGACCTTAAACTGTGAATGTAAAATGAGCGAAAAACGCTCTGGAATCTTTGCTTTTCTTGTGATGGAAAGTTAACTCTTTTCGGAATGGTCTTAATGAGATGTTTGCATTGAAGTTTTTGAAGGACACAGCCCGACTATATAAGCGGCAGTAATGGAGTATAATTCTCTTCGAAGGTTGTTTGTAAGTTAGGGAATAAGTAGGCTGATATACTGTAGGAGTGCAGACTTAATTGTACCCTCACGCTACACCTCGCCTTTCCAAATGCCCTCTTTGATCATTGGCTCCCCTTGCTATCTCCCCCATGCAACACTCTAAGTCTCCCTGGCCTTCAATTCCCATGGTGTAGTGGGAGTGCAGGGAGGGAGGATTTAAAGAGTAAGACAGACAGAGAGAGAGGAAAGGAGGGAGGGAGGTTTGAAGCGATGGGAGCTCTTATCAGCTCCGCGCACCGCAGGAACGGCTTTAGGGCGAGGAGGACGAGTGTGGGGCCACTGATTAGACAGCCGGGCTGTAGAGAGTCCCTGGGCCAACAGGCCGACACAGGGCTGCCAATGGAGAGGCACGTCCCACTATCATCACCCACCCACGCACTCACATACCAGACATTCCCTCTGACCCTGTCTCCTTCACCTCCTCCTTGGGTGTTTAGAGACCTGTGCAGGGAGGGAGGATATTTGCCGTTCTTAGTTATGGTTCTCTCTCACTCTCTCTCACTCTCTCTCTCTCTCTCTCTCTCTCTCTCTCTCTCTCTCTTTCTCCCTACCTACTCGCTTTCCTTCGGTCTCTTGGCTCTTTCTCTGGCTTCCCTTCTGACTTCCAAACTAATATCGGCGGGGAGCCCACAAGATGAATGACTCTGCAAATGCTGCATTAAACATTCATGAACGGGGATACCTTCAGGGGCCGGGAGCTCCTGAGCTGGGAGAGGTGGCCCTTATTTCTGCTGAGTAATGATTTGAACCGAGCAGGAGGGCGAGAGCTGGCAGACCTTTGTAATTTGTCCTGTCACGGGGTTAGTAGTGGGCACATGGAAACCTCCCTCTGTGTGGTGCCCTCTGGAGAGGGAGGGTGCCAGTCAGGGAGGGCATCTTGGGTTGCATCGGAGTCGTGACTCGAGATGGAATACACCTACTGTTTCAGTGCCCAGGGGTGTCGTGGCCAATCTTAAGCAAGGAAGGAAACTTCCGGAGATTCGAGGGAGACAACCGAGCGATGTCATCTTTGCGGGTCGAGCCAGAGTGTTGTCGCTGTGAATCAGGAACTCTTGAATGCGCAGCTCAATTTCCAGCACATGTTCCCTGGACCACAGCCTCGTGCTGAGTCACGTATGACGTCTCGGAGTGAGCTTTTATCATTGGCTCCAACGCCACCTGGCTCCAGTTCCCGAGGGCGAGTCAAGCGCGCGTGGCTCCGAACGCCGATGCGTTCGCCACAAATGGTCGTCCGAAGAACGTAGGACAACTCGGAATTGACGTCATAAAGCACGAAGGCTTTCTTCCAACCAATGGTTGTCAGTTGAATCACTCAACCCCAGACATAACACTCTGATGCCTGGGCTTGTCTTTGTGTGGTGTTAGTACACCAGTATGTATAACATGCGGTATATTTAGTTCTAACCCTCTGAGGGGATTTCTTGAACGGCTCAGCACCTATTAAGCGATACGCCAGCATGTAATGAAAAGAAGATGTCACAATATTTACATAACCAGGACAGAGCAGAATAACTTTATTTAAAGCTATTCAGGAGCGAGGGGGGGGGGGTTCTCAGACCTCAGCTCTTTCCACAGTGGCCAAATTAAATGCGGTAGTTACGTTAATGCCGTTGTTCCAAAATAATCTGTCGCATTTGGGAGCGTGAGCTCATGCTGGGGGGAGTGGGGGGGGGGTGCATTGTTTTCGCTGCATTTCTGTTTTACCAGGTGGGGGGAATCGTATATCATCTCCTCCCCTCCCTGCTTTGCAACGCACACAAACACACGCAAACACACGCACACACACACACAAACACGCATCCCTGAGCTCCTGGTCCCTCCAAATCCCCCTGACGCCTTTGTCTAATTCCACTCAAGCCAGCAGGGCTGTCCAGCATCCTCCAATAAATTACCCCTCCCAACGACCCCCCCACCACCACAGCAGGCCCTGACAGTCTGGCCTGTGGCCTGCAAACACACCACATATACACACTCTTATACACACCCTCCTGTGACTCTACGTGCTACTGTAACGACTGTAACCTATACTCTGTTCCACAGCTGAGGAGACATTAATAATGAAAAAAAAACTAGCAATTCCCTATCTATTTCTTGTTTTTTTATTTGTTGAGTTTTTATCCAGTCCCTGCTCTACTTAGAGTATCTATCGTAATAAATTAATTACTGGTCTGGTGGTTGAGTTTCATGTGTTTGCAGTGATGTTTGTTCCATGTCAAACTAGTTTGAATTCAGTTTTCAACCCCCATGGTATGTTTCATTCGGGTCCCCATCTCTGTCATGCCTGCTGTCGTGTTGTATATGGCGATACTTCTGTTCTGACAGTCTTTTTTTCTTCCCCCCACTCCCTCTCCCCCTCTCTCTCTCTCCCTCTCCCTCTCCCTCTCCCTCTCTCTCTCTCTCTCTCTCTCTCTCTCTCTCTCTCTCTCTCTCTCTCTCTCTCTCTCTCTCTCTCTCTCTCTCTCTCTCTCTCTCTCTCTCTCTCTCTCTCTCTCTCTCTCTCTACTGTCTCTCCCTATAGTGCTGCTCAGTTTGCTGACGGCCGGCGCCCAGACAGAAATGAAAAGGGTCGTGGGAGACAACGCCACCCTGCCGTGTCACCATCAGTTCTGGCAGTCCAACCCGCAGTCGCTCGACATTGAGTGGATACTGCAGAAGCCCAACTCCAAGCAGAGAGTGGTGAGGAGTCTCACGTTTTTTTTTCTGTCACATATCTGCCTTCTCCTCTCTCTGTGTCTGTATCTCTCTCTCACAGGCACACGTGGACATCGAAACAGACACACAACCTCACACAAACAAATACCCTTCCAATTGATTTTCCACAGACAATATGATGGTCAAATACAACTGATTGGTTCTACTTACTAAGGCACCATTTTTGTGCCTTAGTAAGTAATGCCTTTCTCAAAGCAATTATACCACAAAACATTCCCAACTAGTTACTTCCAATCCTGCCCAGCGCCATACCTACGTCCCCAACTAACAATGATGTGTCCTTTACAAAGCTTGTTTATTGCAGCGATGCACATATTTTTGTGTCTTAGCTTTTCCATATTCCCTGGAGAGTCCTGATATCAATAGACGGCAGCATAGTGAGCGGATTCTTTTGGCTGAAAGTCGACCAGAGACAGGGTAATGAGCATAAGCAATCCATGGACATTTCACCAGCTGTGAAAACAGAATACCTTGATATTCTACACCCTGGAAATTGAATTAGACGGCATTATATCTGCCAGCCCTAAATGGAATAACAATGGATCCATCCTATCACCTGGTTAAATTACCATCCAGGCCAGTCTTAAAATGGACCTAATTTGATTTCATGTCTCACAACTCTGAGAGGATGTTACATGATCTGCCTGCGTTGCTTTGTAGAACTTGCTTTGTTTCTCTTCTCCAAATGAAACGTAGTATCTGATAACAGGGAGAACTGTGAAATCTCAACAGCCCCCGTCAGAAGAAAGAGATGTTCTCTCTTTTTTTAAGTCCTTTGTTAGCACGCCGCTCTGTTGATTAGCATAGCGAGATTTGGTTCGGCGAGAAAATAGAGAGGGGTTAGGAGAAGAGGAATGAAAGAAGGGAGAGAAACAAACGTCTAACGCTTTGATATTTCTGAGGGGCTGGCACATCACATTGAATATTTAACGCGGGCGATAACATTGAAGGCGCCATTAATTAAAATCAAACGTCTGAAAATTTGATTAGGAATGAGACTACGCCAGTGGCGGAATGAATAAATCATTGTTTTGTTTCCGCTGGAAGGTGGGTTTTCAATGGAAGAGAGCAGCTTGTCAACATTTAGCCTCTGTTACCAAGCGTACAGGCTACATGTGCCAGGGGCCCGAAGGCCAGAGCCATCACAGAGCCCTGTGTCATGCTAACGCTAATGCTAACAGCTCATACGAATGCTAATAGCCTTAGGCCCTTATCCTCAGGCCTTCCAAGCAGAAAGAACTGCTGCTGTAGGTGCTCCGTTCATTGCTTTTCCACACAATTCCGGTCACTTGCTCTCCCTCATAAACATATGTTCTGAAATGGGCTCAAAACACAGCCACCAGCACAAACATACAGACACACTCACCTGTAAGTATGCTCTCAACATCCAAAATTCATGAGAACAGCAGAAGTGTGCCCATAGGCTTGTGCATAGTAACTTACCCATCTCAGTAAAGGTGCCAGCGCTATGTCACAGTGTGCCTGTGGCAGGACTGTGTGTGTGTGTGTGTGTGTGTGTGTGTGTGTGTGTGTGTGTGTGTGTGTGTGTGTGTGTGTGTGTGTGTGTGTGTGTGAGCGACAAGTCTGTTTGTGTGGGTGTTTATGTCTTTGTGTGTCTGTTTGGAATACAGAGAGACAGAGAGAAAGAGAGAGAGACAGAGAGAGAAAGAGAGATAGTGAGATATATATATATATATATATATATATATATATATATATATATATAGAGAGAGAGAGAGAGAGAGAGAGAGAGAGAGAGAGAGAGAGAGAGAGAGAGAGAGAGAGAGAGAGAGATAGTCAGCGTCTGTGGGTGAGTCTTGTTGTGTGTACTAGTGAGCGTGTACGTGTGTGTGTATGTGCTTGAGCGCATGCAGGGTGCGCGTGACCGTGCGCCTGTGTGTAAACGGCCAGTCCGTCACCTGCGAGCACAGCAGGTAGGCCCAGCTCCTGTGGCACTGATGTGCTGTGGCACGAGCATTTAGCAGTCCCCATCTGCAGGCTCTCACTAGCTTAGAGTAATAGGCTGCTGTGACAGCCAGTTTGTGCTTGTGCTTGTTCATAGCAACACAAAAAGACGCAGAGAGAGAGAGAGAGAGAGAGAGAGAGAGAGAGAGAAAGGAAGGAAGAAAGTTGCTTTACAATGTCTCTCTCTCTCTCTCGCTCTCTCTTTCTATCCCTCTTTCTCTTTCTATCCCCCACTCCTCGCCTAGATCATCACGTTCTTTGGAGGTCAGGTGTACACCAACGAGATGATGGGCGACGCCAGCCGTCTGGCCTTTGCAGGGGACTACCTGAACGGGGATGCCTCCCTGCTCATTGGTGACCTGCTGTTGACCGACTCTGGGGAGTACCACTGTAAGGTCAAGACAGGGGGCAAGTACCACTGGGGCCAGGTCAACCTCATAGTGCTGGGTGAGTCTGCTCTCTCTCTCTCTCTCTCACACACACACACACACACTAACGCGTAATCACTTGCCGATTAGCCTAGTGCATTTCCTCTGTCATGCTAACCGATCTAATGATTCAATTTTATTCAGACGGAGTGATCCAATTTGACCGGTTGCTGTTGTCTGCTTTTGTTTGGGTTCTTTTGGTTGTTTAGATGAGCACTGTAGTCTTTGACTACAAGTTATGGAGCCAATAGAGTTAATGTGGTCGTCAATGCAGAACAAGATAGATTATAGACATTGGAACTTGACCTCAACTTGTCAACTTTGAACAAAATAATTAATGAGTTTTATTGTGCAATGAAGGAACAAAAAAAGTTTGCGGTTATGGAATAAACTGCAGACGAGCCTCCAAATGTGAATTAAGTAGCGTTGATCTGTTTTCAATTATGAAAATGTTAGGAGATCCGTGTGCTGCCATTCAGCCTTCAGAAGGATGACAAAGCCAGTTGGGCTGCATTAGCCGTTGCAAAGACACCATTGTGGTTGTCTTTTTCTCCTCCTTTCTGCTTTGTTTTTACTTCGGCGCAATACACAGCGGCTTTGGCAGATCGGTTTAAAAATGGCTTAGTTTTAACTGGCGCAGTGGTAAATTCATCTCTGCGTATCTTGAGCAGCCAAACGGCTTTGAAGGACAGACAGACAGTGAATGGAGAGCAGCAGCTCCACAAAGCCTGCCTAGGAATCCAAAGGGACGAGTGAGATCATTCTCAATGTCACAAAGCAGACGATTTATTAAAACATCATGGGAGATTAGTTGAACCGGCGGTTATTGGTTCTTTAATGGAACAGTCTCTTAATCCTTCCCCCCTCTATACCCCCCCCCCCACCCTCCTTCTTCTCTATAAAGACATTTCCGTGAGTTAGCGCCACTATTTTTACAAATTGCCCTCAGCTTTGCGGTGACACTTTCGATTTTGAGAGAAGAACATTTGCATTTCTCCCTCGCTCCCGACGCTAAGATAATGGGTTGGCAGTAGCTGGCGGCTGGCTGGCTGGCTGGTCGTGGTCCTGAGCCTGAGCGTGTGTGTATGTGTGTACGTGTTTGTGTGTGTGCGTGCACTGTTTCGGCGACAGTTAGCCCTAACTGGCCCTGACAGAGCTGTGAGATGGCACGGCAGAAGCCCCTGCACTCCCCTTATCCCTCTCATCACATCCCTTACTGGCCGTGTGAGCTGACTGGTCTTTGTGGAAGTGCACCAGTGGAGGGATACAGAGATGTTGGGGAAGGGGGGGGGAGGGAGAGAGAGAGAGAGAGGGAGCAGCTGTTCTATAAAGAGCCACAAGAGCCCGGGGCAGGGCGGCCCATCTATTGCTCTGATCCTCAGGCTACTGGACTTCTGACCTGGAGATGCAAACTGACTGCAGGCCGTCAGACCTCGATTCAGACCTGAGGCCCTTTGACACAGGCCTCGGACACAAGCTCTGTTGATGGGATCCGATGCCTCTTTTAAGGCTGGTCTCTACTGCCTTTGTTCTTATTTTACTGTTATTTATTGCCTCGCTGCTCGATCACACTTGCAGCAGCAATGACCAGCCCCTCGTTAAAAATCGCCTCAGATCGAGTATCTCTCATTGTAGGTCGCTTGCCACCCTGTGGCTGTTTGACGTCGGAAGCCATGCGGGCGTGGTTAAGCATTTGCTGTTTGTTGTGTCCCACAGTCAAGCCTTCCAAACCCCGATGCTGGATGGACGGGAAACTGCTGGAGGGCAGCGACGTCAAGCTGAGCTGCAAGTCCAGCGACGGCTCCGACCCCATCAGCTACAAGTGGGAGAGGGTCCTGGACAAGGGCAAGAGTGTTGGAAAACTCCCCCCTCTGGCACTGATAGGTAAGAGGATGAGTGCAGTGTGTAAACGGCGTCCGTCCCCCTTGACACGACAACGCGTGGAACCGAGGAGCTGTAAGCTCGGCGGTTAGAACGCCTGCAATCCACGTGAACACACCTGCGCTCCACTCATTCCCCATCATGGCTTTCGAACGGAGAGGACACGAATGGTGATCGTGTGTCCCCTGCAACTGACAAGTCGATCCCCAGAGGCGTGCAACACACCTCTGTTGCCTTGCCAGCTTTGCCACCTATTTCCCCGTGCCCAACCGACATGAGCGGTGGCACGTGCCTGGCCTAGACGAAAACCTCCAAATTAATGACCTCCATGAAACAACACCTGTTCAGTCTAATTAGTTTTTATTGGCCGATAAAACACGCAGACGTCAGCCATTATTCACTGGTCCACTGAACAGTACGATCACGTGCCTGTCATGGTTGGAGGATGAATAAGCATCAACTAGCCCTGTAGAACTCCGTCGCTCTCCCAGACAAACTCTCTCCCCCTCTTCCACACACACACACACAGAGACATACACGCGCGTTCTCTCAAAGCGCTACGCGCCTCCCCTCTTCAATCATGGCCCCACGCTTACTCACACCGCGTCCAATCTCTCGGAGGCCCCAGATAAACATTTGCCAGTCGGCCTCCTCTGCTCCTTGCCCAGCGAGTGTGATGCATCAGAACTGACACAGTCAGACAGGCGTGGCCGCCCCAAACCCACCCGAGTCAGGCTGAACGAAGGCAAGGGGAACTCCTACCCAAACAGCTTCATTATAACACACAGTCACGCTGAATAGTACCTGCATTCCATCAGCAGAATAGAATAGAATTCGAGAATTCAGAATGTACTTATGTAAATCGCTACAAGCAGACACAGAATGAAACCTCATCAGAAAGCGTTGATGAACACACTGCGGGTCGTGAATCACTCTACAGAGTAATTGTGCAACTGCATATGAATCCCAACCGAGGGAACGCGACATACAACAACGTCGTGTGTCGTGTCTCATTCTCTTAGACCTGAAGAACCCCGAGATCGTCACCCTGAGGAACCTGACCAAGGACAGCGCAGGTGTCTACAAGTGCACCGCCAGTAATGATGTCGGCGAGGAGAACTGCATCATCGAAGTCACCATGCAGTGTGAGTAGCAGAGCCGGCCAGCGCTTTATTTCTCCGCCCCTGCGTCGCCTCGATGGTGATGGATGGCTGTAGTTTCCAGTGGCCCCCTGAAAATTCGTTTTCCCCTCGCTCCTCCTCTCCCCCCCCCCTCCACCCTCCTTCTCCCTGCCCCTCTGTAACCCAGCGCAGGGGACTCTACCAGCAAATCAGTGGCCATTGGTCACCCGCTCTTCTCAAACAGCCATGTTTCAATGTCACACAAATAGATTTGCGGAAGCACAGGAACTGTGCGGTCAAAATGAGGTGAACCGTTGTGGATATGAGTCAGGTGGCTGAGCGGTTAGGGAAGCGGGCTAGTAATCAGAAGGTTGCCAGTTCAATTCCCGGCCGTGCCAAATGACGTTGTGTCCTTGGGCAAGGCACTTCACCCTACTTGCCTCGGGGGGTATGTCCCTGTACTTACTGTAAGTCGCTCTGGATAAGAGCGTCTGCTAAATGACTGAATGAATGTAAATATGACAGCCTAGCACCATAGCGGGAAATGTTTTGATGTGTTTACCTAATACAAGTGATTTTTGAGGCTAAGCATGACTTAAGCAACAACCCACTTCACGGTGTACAACATGTACGGATTTCAATATACGACAACGTTGAGAATACCTGTGCGCATCATCCGTGCGTGTGCGTGCGTGTGCGCGGACCTAAACAGGTCCACGTGCTGTAGATTCCGCGGTTGGGCGCGGCTATCGTAAATCTTACCCATCTCTCGTCCACAGATGTGAGGGGGATGGGCGTGATGGCGGGGGCTGTGGTGGGAGTATCCTTCGGCGTCCTCATCATCATCTTGATCATCTGGCTCGTGTTCCGTAAGAAGGAGAAGAAGAAGTATGAGGAGGAGGAGACTCCTAACGAGATCAGGTCAGTACCTCAGGAATGTGTTTTTCTATGGATCATGTGGCGTGGGTGCATTCAGTGTGTGGGTGCGTGTGTGTCCACGCGTGTGTACAGAATGTGTGTCTGCTACAAGGTCAAGTGCAATATCGACTGCCTTTTAAGAGTCTTCTTTTCGCGTTTCTTCGGCGCCCAGGGACTCACTGGCAAACGGTTGTGTCGAGACGAGGTGTAGCTCACAGCTGTGTCTGTGTCCCAAAGCACAAGTTACTGTAAACTGGAGCCTCCAGACTGTTAAAGACATCTTTCAGCAGCAAACATTTTGATACAGCTCACAGCCTATGTAGCTGCTTATTTGCCAGTTATACCGTATGAATGAATTATGCAGCCAGTTCGGGAATGACACTGTGTAAATTATGCAGACTTGAGGAGGTGTTTCCTGTTTACATGCCATTTGTAGCTACTGAGTGCTTCCTAACCCTGTAAGACCCCTGGTTGTAAAATGACGACGTCACTTTTAGCTCTCTAAATGTGGTCTTTCAACAACAAAAAAGAGAGATAAAAGTGATGTTGTAATTTTAAACCGGGTCTTACAGGGTTCTAAGAGGGACTGTCAATCCTAGGTTCTGTAGCTTCTCTTAGGAGGGGGCTGGGTAGGGTGGGGTGGTGGTGGTTGGTTTAATGTGTTCGATTTAGACCCAGATGAGAAACATTGTGATAGAACCCAGAAGTTCCAGAAGTTCTTCCAGGGCACTGATGCACCACAGAACAGCCTTGCTCTTTCCGTATGGGCTTTCTCCAGTTGTCTGTCACATTAGGTTGTGTGTGTGTGTGTGTGTGTGTGTGTGTGTGTGTGTGTGTGTGTGTGTGTGTGTGTATGTGTGTGTGTGTGTGCGTGTGTCTTTCCTTAAAGCAGAAATGTCATGGTCTCTTCCATGTTGTGTTTCTCGTCTGCCAGGGAAGATGCCGAGGCTCCCAAGGCCAAGCTGGTGAAGCCCAACTCCCTCTCCTCGTCCCGCTCTGGCAGCTCCCGCTCCGGCGCCTCGTCCACGCAGTCCATGGTCCACAACAGCGTCCCCCGGGGCCCCCGGGGCCCCCGCCCTCCGCCCGTGGCCACCCTCAAGGAGAACGGACAGCCCCCCGGCTTCCCCCAGTCTCCCCCGGCCTACAACTCTGTGGTGCCGCCCAAAACCCCGGAGCCCCCCATCACTCCCAAATTCAACTCCAGGAACCTCACAAGTAGCACGCCCCCCACCCTCATGGTCCCCGCCCAGACCAAAGCCTTTCAAACTGTGTAGGACGGCAGAGAGGACCCCCCCCCCTCCCCACTTCCTGCTAGAACGCGTAAGACCCCTGCGTCCCATCCGACCTCCTGTACCCTCTCCCTCGATCTTCCCTTCGAAGACGCACACTATTCCATAAACCAAGAAATGCAACAAGTAAAAAGGATGTAATTAAAAGAGTCAACAATAGAACCACCCCCCCCCCCCAAAGAAAAAAAACTTTCAATGAATGCATACTTAACAAGGGAACATAAGACATGCTTGCCCCCTACTGAATTCAAGAAAACAACAAAACGAAAGGAGACCCCAGACGGAACAGTTTCTTCTGTTCGGGTCTCTCGGCCACAGGCAGAAAAAACTTCTTTTTGAGCTTTATTTCTTTAAACTTTTCGGAATGCACAAGGACGCATTGTGTGTGGTGAGGTGGAAGAATCCCGAGTGGAGCTTTTTATTTATTTATGGAATCAAAGGGACAGGCGTACAGAGGAAGAAGGGAATAAAAGAAAACCGGATAAATGAATGGATGGGTGAATAAAGACAAGATATCCAAAAGTCAGAGCTGGTTGCCGATGGAGATGTCCTGCTGGCAAGCCCTTGTTGATGCGGAAGGGAGGGTTTGAGGGAGGACGGCACCTTTTATTTTGGGCCAATGATGTCTCTGACTGATGTAACCACACCACTTCCTGCTTGCAGCTTTGAACAACTGCTTGAAACCACAAAGTCCATATCCCCTTCAGACAGTGGGTGAACTGTGGACACACATGTTACATCATCCCCCAAAATGCTCTCTGATGCATTAAGTACTTCATCACGACATTCTCGACAAAATCCCGGACTCTGCTTCTCTTGAATGGAGAAATGTATGTTATAAGAAATGTAATTGTTTTATCTCCGTCACACCACTATGGATATGTGTTCCGGAAAACCTGCCCAAATGAATAAATTGTATGTTTAGCTTTAGTTAGTAAGATTGGTAGGGATAAATGACTATGAATATATTGTACCTAGGATAAGACTATTTGCAAGTCATGATTCTTTTTTTCTTTTGTCTGTTTCCTTAGAATTGTGTCTGTTTTATTTTCATTTCTGTCTATCCTGTTAAGTCTCAAAAGGTTGTTAAAGGTAAGAGACTCAGTCTGTTTCTACCCAAAGAAGTGCCACCAATCCCAACCATGAGCCAGTGTTTCTTTTCTTCTTCATTTACCTTTTACTATCTTTTTATGAAACCAAAATCTGTCACAAACCACCATGAATGTGTGTTGAACAAAGATGGTCGGTAGAATGATTTTTCTCGCTTCCTAGGGTATTTAATGGATATCCAGTATAGGCATGAATTACCTTGAAATGGTAACCTAACAATACTGTCGATGATTGAATGGTGAAGAAATAGAGGGTTCTAATTGTATAGCATGTATAGTATGGTATCACCCAAAGTACTTCCTTAGGACCCATAACAATAGTATGGCACCACATTGCTGTTTCATTGGTGGAAGTCTCTTGCTCTTCATTGGTCAGGCTGTGACGTCCGCGATGCTCCCTATCGGTAGCTCCATCTCAGTGGAAAACTGTGCAGTTTGAATGGACGTAATGAAAAGGACAAGTAGCCTATTTAGTGTGCCTTTGCAATCCCTATCCCCGTTGATGCTTTGGTATTCTGTCCTTGTCGTCGACACACAAGTTGCTGTTCTTCATTTAGTGTTTGAAAAGACAGTAAATCACAGCGGCTTATACGCTGAGAGCTCCAACGTCACATAGCTAACCCAACGATATCATACGCAACCTTGTCACAGTGCAGACTGCAGATATCTTCTCAATGACATGGCAATTCGTGTCCGCAGGATCAATGTACATTCTGTATTCATAGTGTTGTTTTATATTGTACATACAGATAGATATATGCACATGATGTCATTTAATTTAATAGATGAGATAATGCTTGGGGAGTACTAAGGAGGAGAAATGCCTTTTGACAAAAGGAAGAAATGGGTTGTTTCCAGCCACGCCCACACATTCGCTCATGTTAGCTGTTCATTCGAGGGTGGAGAGAGAGAACAGGCCAGCCATGACCTCTCCAGAATGATGTGGCCACAGACACGCAGTGTTTATTTTAGTTCCTCTGACTTTATACGCTCATACAATTCAATTCCCTTCCACAGACAGCAATCTTGTTTTCGCTAGCGGCAGTGGTATCTTGAGACAAGGCCTGTCCATAATTCATACTCATCTACAAGGAGGTTGGTGGCATGCTGCAGTTTTTTTATGCACTCCGCCATGCACCAGTCTACCTACACACACACACACACACACAATCAAACAAAACCAAAAGCACGAATAGTCATACTTGTTCTGTTCAGGATAATTGAGATGGATGGAATGTCGGAAAGTATTATGACTGACTGATGGTGCCCTTCCACCATAGTTAACAGAACGATGCATTGTACAGTGCATCACTCATGACACACACACAAATAAACACGCACAGGGGCTGCTATGCATCTCAACACTCTCCGATCCAGAGGCTTTGACACCGTTTGGAGAGAAACCTGAGAGAAGTGGAGGGTGGGGGATAACAGCATTGATATCGAGACAGAACTGCAGGCTCTCACATTTACATTCCCTGCACTGTCTCTATATAGATGGAGCCTGGTGTAGGGTGGGATGCTTGTCTTCCAGCTGTTAAATTCCTTTGGCTTTTTTGATTTGCTTTCCAGCAACTGGAGGTCTCAGGTGGCAAATTCCCCAGTTTATGAGCCCTCGCGTCGCCTCTCCTCTCATCTGTGCCAGCTTTGTGGACTGACAAACTCACTCGGTTTCCAACAAATTAATCTTGAGGGTTTTTTTTTGGTCTGAGCTGTGGTGATTTTAAGATGGAAGTTTTCCACCTGTCAGTTTCAACACAACTTGTATTCTGATCTACAGTGGCACCACTGTGTATTGTTATCAACATTCTAAGGTACAATAAGTGAACAAAGATTCATGTTATGATTATCCTGCATTATATTATAGGAATATAAATCTTATGTAGCCACCGCGTTTTGTGTTCTTAAAGCCGTTTTTCAGATAAAGCAGTCAAGCATGGCAAAGTGAAGTTCTGACTTTGTTGATTGGCCTGCCTCTGGTATGGGAGGACTCTGAAGTGTTGGCATTTGGGGTGAAACAGAGGTGGCGAAAGATGCCCACTTCAGCAAAGAAAAGCAAAGGACGTGCATGTCGACGCAAATCGAGAAGGGGAATGCTTTGCTTTGATGTAACATACCTGTATTCGGCAGAAGAAGAAAAAAGAAAAAAAAGTACAATTGTAAATATACACAGAAACGTTTTATGAAGCTTTCTTTTTTTTTCTTTTTTTTTTTTTCATGTACTTTGCACTTTTTGTGTGCTGTTCTCATCGCCGGTGAGGGTTCTGGGTGGTTGGGTCTGTCTGCTATGACCTTGTCTGGATGTCAGAGGTACACAACTCAGCACGGAAATATAAGTCACCATTTTCCTTTTTACTCATCATCATATTTTCACAGTCGCTTCTCTTTGGTTTTGTAAAGCGGTACTGTTTGTTTTGACAAAAACAATCCATGTAAATATCACAAGTAAAAAAAAAATGTATATTTTTACGACTTCTGAGTTATTCATTTGCAAATAAAATATTCAATGACAAGTTACACTGCATGATGGAATCTTGTTTTGTTTCAGTATAGGACAACTGCAGACAATGCAGAAGACAAGTTGTTTTCAGCGGAGGTAACAATTGCATGAAACTAACAGTCAATGAAGATTTTTTGCTGAAAGAAAGACAACACTTGCAGTGCTCTCTGTCACTAATAGGCCTCATGATCCCCAGTCTCCCAGTGACAGGATGCCTGGTGATGGCGTTTCCCATCAGAGGCTTCCTTCTGAGGCTTAAGTGCTTCTCCTTGGCCTCTCAGCGTGAATCGTGCGTCCATGACAGTGAGGTCAGAGATATCTATTGACCTGTCAGGGATTTATTGACTGACATTCATCTTTTTTCCTCTGAAAAATTCCTCCTATGTTGACAATTTATTGAACTGCCCAGATGGACTGTATGTGTCAAACCTGATGAAAGAGACAGGGTGGAGTTTGGATCTCTATTCCTTGTTCAAGGAAATGCCATGGAAAAATGATACAATAACACGTCACTGTAAATGCGGATAAGAGGATGTATTGTACTGTAAGCCAGAGGAGAGAGGATTTAAGTCAACGCAGATGCGAGAAGTAATACAATGCCTTGAAATGTTACATACCACGTAAAACATTGTTTTCTCTGACATCTGTTTGCTTGTTGAGACATTTGCATCATTTCATGTCCTCACATACATATTCAACGTCACATTTTTCAGCCCAGATCATATTTCTCCTCTCTCTGCTCCCACGTGTCTGTGCCCTTTGGTTCCACTTGGTTAACCGTGTGTAAAGACATTGTTACCCACCCTCTCATACACAAACACACACATAAACTCACACAGACACACGTACACACATGCAACGCAGGGAGACATAAACGTTTAATGAATCATCGCAAGAGTAGGAGACACACTTTGAACCGACAATCAAAGGAATAAAGAAAAATACTTCATGATTACATTACCTTGCAAGGTTTGGTATCCTTCTCAGAACCATATCTTCTCTGCTGATCCCCTTTTCAATCTTGAAACTAAATGTTGAATACTGCTCTTAGTTGTTTACTTGGAAACCAAAAACAGACTTGAGCTCAACGCTTATTGAATTCTGCCCCCTGGTGTTATCTTAAGATAACCCCAAAACTAGATTTGATGAGATATTGACAGATCCTTATCACATTATCTGGTGCACAGATCCAACGAAGATAACAATTTGTAAAATTGTGAATTTGCTCGCAATTGTAATTATCAAGCTAAACGGCAACTCTGCATAGTCTTCTTGCCGTAGGAAAATACTGTTGATGCACTGCATCACAGAGAGTGTGTACTGTGAGGGCAGCCCTCTGACTAGATATGACTAAAGCACCCTCTGGTGGTAAAACGCCATGTAAAGCGAACGCAATGCCTGGACATTTTTAGACTTCAACTCACTAAGATAAGCCAATGAGAGCATTGTGTTTACCAGTAAAATGAAACATGTGATGTTCCGTATATTTGACTTTTAAGCAGCATTTGTCATGTCTCAAAATGACATGACCGAATGCAAGCCCTTCACACTAGACCCTAAGTGATGACCCATTGGTTCCCATGTAAAACAGTTAAATAAGTCTGAATGTAGTAGGACACAAAGCACTGCTGGTCAAGGTTACTGCTCTGTGTCATAGCCAGCTGGCTGGTGGACAGAACTATTGAGGGATTGACATAAAACGGTTTGAGGTTCTGTAAAACTGAACACAAACTGTACACCACAGACTTTTAACAATAAGTCCTTGTAGTGATTTTCTGAGGATAATGAGTGTTGCACTGTGACCCACATTTAAAATACATTTCACTGTCTAACGACTACACTAATTACAGCCGTGCCATAAAGTCAAACAGAGAGGTTAATAGAATGCTATTTTTAACATCCACTCAGTGCTACTATTCCCTAATAAAACGTAATAGTATTCATTCGGATGAAGTGTACAGATAGGCTCAGTCTGTTGCAACTAAATTGTGAACAATTTATTCCTTAACAGCCTTGTGTTCTAAAAATAAATTTTAAGTATTTTTTGAACTCAACCTTTAATTTACAGGACATTCAACAATAAAATCCCCACTGGCTAGCAAGCTTGGTTGGTAAGAGCAGTACTGCACCCTAGTCTTCTTGGTTAAGGTTCTGTGTAAATCACTTTATAGACTATTGAATTCACCAACCTTGATTGACACTGAACAAGGAAGAGTGATTTAGACATGAATATCAGTAAAGTAAACTAGCTGCTCGAAGCAAAAAGCCATTATATGAGTGATTGTTAATTGAAGCCATAGAAGGATTCTTTTAATAGAGCCCCAGTGCAACAAAATGGGAGCAGGCCAAATTGGCATAAGATACATTTAATAATCAAATTATCCCAGGCCCTTAAGACTTGTTTTTTGGCAGATGCTGAGTGGACTACATTAAGTTCAATGGAGGAGAGCTAATTGATTAGGCTTCACAAGTGATGACCAGGCTATCCTCAGAGAAAGAGGCAGGGTACCCTTGACATCACAGTATTGCCCAAGTGTTCGGAGCTATAGATATGCTTGTTTTCCAAACATATTTAATACTTTAAAAACCCAAACAATAACCACAGGCAGTAAAACAATGGTTCTGATTGACAAGTGTCTACTAAATGAAATATCCACAAAGCTTGCACACCAGCAGGGTGTTATATTGCTTGGAAACGAGGCTGCATAAATTGGGGTCTTCTCATCAGAGAGAGATGGCCTTCTTCTCGTTACCGACGCATGCCCGACACAGGCACGTGGTCCTCCTGAAACTGTCCCGCTCCCGCCACCCATCTTGTGGAGGGAGCGAACCGCACGACCTCGGTGGTGTGTTATGAGACGAGTGCTGTTTTTCTCCGCAGCATCCCACTCATAATTTCACCCGCCGGGAACGGAGCGTCCGAGCAGTCGTGTTGCTGAAAGTGATTACAATAGAGACAAGAGGTGAGCTTACATTTGAGAGGATTATGCGAGTGTTTCAGTATCGATGCGCAGCATCCGGATAGTGGTGGGATACTTTGTAAACAGTGCGTCCACGTGTTGCAGAAGACATGGCCTTTGGACACGTCATACCGCAGTTGAGGCTAGAGGAGTTGTCAGAGGACGGGCTGTTCAAGAGCATGTCTCTGCGTCCTTTCCATCAAGGACGCGGCAAACCAACATCCCCGTCCAGTGATATAAAACAACACAGGTAAGAATGGTCTGGAAGTTTCTCCGATTAGGCTTGGTGGTAATTGCTTTCTCTAATTGTAAAGGTTGGGATCTAGTAAGTTGTGGTTTGGATGTGTGGTAGGCTATAGGTAATACCATTTTTAAATGTTTTAACTGCTGGAGGTATAGCCTACACTTTAACCTACAGTATACACTTTTAAACATTTGCATTTGTTTGTATGGTAGCCTACATTTAAGGTAAAATGGTTATATGACTATCTTGGAAATATTGTAACCATATTTTAATGAGGCCTTCTTCCAGTCACTTCCAGTGAACATTTTGTAATGCTAGATCACAAACAAATTTGATTATAATACATTACAATACAAACATTGTTGCTAACAAATGAAAGCCTTACTGATGTGTTCTTGCATACGATTTCCATTGATTCCTATGTTCCAAAACTTTAATTACATAGCCAAGGACAAATTACATTTACATTTAGTCATTTAGCAGACGCTCTTATCCAGAGCGACTTACAGTAAGTACAGGGACATTCCCCCCGAAGCAAGTAGGGTGAAGTGCCTTGCCCAAGGACACAACGTCATTTGGCACGGCTGGGAATCGAACTGGCAACCTTAAGATTACTAGCCCGACTCCCTCACCGCTCAGCCATCTGACTCACAAATGTATGCCTGTCAATGTCAAATGTCCACTCATCCTGTCAAACTGTAGCACTTCAGTTAATAAGTATTGATTGTGCTGAGACACATGTCTGGCATGACATTGAATGACAACAAACACTGTAATTTGCCACTTTCAGCTTTCTTGCTGGACTCCAATGTCCCTGGTGTAATTAGGTGCACTAAATACAGTATGTATATGTAACTGAGAGGGATAATGGAATAGCCTAAGTCTAAAGTCATAATCAAGACATCACTTTCTGTGTGGTTTAACTGCAACATGTCTGCTGCTTGAGATATTAAATGAACTGAATTTCTTATGCACTGCAAAAGAGTGCAGAAATCCTTTCACTTTCCAAAGTGCACTTGAGTCCCTGATTCAACTATAAATCATGTTATAGTTTCCAGGGAACATAGCAAGAATTTATTTTACTCACTTTTAACTTTATTAACTCAAAACTCATAAAGTTCCATGGTGTATTTCATGTAAATAATATAGCAAATCAGACCCTTTGGGAAATTAAATCCAATTCAATAGCAGAGCAAAGCTGAGCCAGATTGCTCTATCCAAAGTAGTATTTCTGTGAATTAGCCGACTGGCTAACATGTTTAAAAGTGTCAAAGAGAGCTGTCACTGGAGACTGTTTAAACCTAAATGAAGCTCTGTGTTATTAAGACTATTATCTCTTTCTCTTCTCTTTTTCTCTTTCCCCACTGAAGTCAGAACAGCTTTGTCTCTTGCCTGTCTGTGTAGTGACCAGCTGTTTTCTCTCTCTCTCTCTCTCTCTCTCTCTCTCTCTCTCTCTCTCTCTCTCTCTCTCTCTCTCTCTCTCTCTCTCTCTCTCTCTCTCTCTCTCTCTCTCTCTGTCTCTCTCACTCCCTCTCAGGCCACTTATGACACCTTCTGCAACAAATCTGCTCCCTTTTTCTCCAGCTAATGATGATGCATGCCAACTGTGTCAGGGCCTGATTACACAGCTTACTGATAGTGCTAATTTGGCTAAAGGGCGTCCGTCTAAGTAATGCAACAAAAAAAAAAGAAAGAAAAAAAAGCAATGGCTGAAAAGAGGATGTGTCCACCCAATCATTACAAAACAAAACAATGCAACATACTAGCCTACATCATTGGGTGTGAATATGGCTTGCTAGTTGATTTCTAGTGATTCACGCTGGTAAAGACCAATATTGCCTCGGGATGCACCAAAACTGAATGTATGACTGGCCATTTATGGGATGTTGTGTGGGTGACCTTCTCCACACAATACTGGTAGTTGTCAATGCAACCCATTTCACAGACGGATGTTTAATGGGTCACTAACACCAGGTTGAACCTGTCCTTGAGAGGCAGAATGGGAGGCATTGTTTTATGACCTGAGGCTACACAGGCGGAAGGACACGGCCAGGGCGACAGGGTCGACTAGAAGGGTGGTTGTCAGGCATCTGAGCGCCACTCACGCACTTTATAAAGCAGAAAGGATGAGGTCTCAGCTCATTTGAGTTCAAAGCTAAAAATTCCGAGCCCATTTCTCTACAGTCATCGTGGCAAGGTGATAGGCTAAAAATGAATACGGTGCCCTCTTTACCTCCTTTTTGGCCTACATAATTCGCACTTTTCTTCACCAGTATCTGACACATGAGGGTGTATGATACTTGACAAGTGCAACCTAAGACTTTGACACTCGAGACGGTGTCGTCGGGACAAATGCGGTTGGCCTCGCAGCATCAAACCGACTTGTGTTTGAGGCCTTTGAGAAGTGTGCTCGTCAATGTGCCACTCTGCTTGGACATGCAGTTTTTAGTAGCCTTTTAGAGACACTTGATTTATATGCTTTTAGGGAACAGCTAATAAAGAATTCATTCAGGAGCCAGCTGTAAGACTACTCTACCCTTGGCACCCATCCAGATGAATGAATATGGATGCATTCTTTATTCTGGCCACACATTCAGAATCAGCAGAATGAAGACTAACTGCAGCCAAGGATGATGTAATACCACTTCTGGATACTGAAGATGTAGTGTAATTAGACCAGCTTTATGAACCAGTGATCCATTAAGTTGAGTATTGTCTTTGAGTGTGGAAACCTTTTCCCTCTATTATTTCTGGTTCTACTTTGTCTCACTTAATAAAGGTAGTCAAGGGAGCTGTGATATGAACACTTAGATTAGTGTTCTACTCTTGGAATACAGTCAGGTAGGAAATTGAAACTTCTGGGTACTTTGTATTCATGGAAGGTTGTGGTTTTCATTATGTGATTTCCAGACAATTCCATCTTCTCCAGAACAGCGGGGAGGTGATTGGAAAGATGACATACTGTTCCCAAAGCACCAATAAGACCAAGAGACACTAACAGTGGCTAAATCCATGCTATGGAAAGTGTGTGTGTGTGTGTGTGTGTGTGTGTGTGTGTGTGTGTGTGTGTGTGTGTGTGTGTGTGTGTGTGTATATATATATATATAATATACTGTATTCACCAATATGAAGCCATTTGCCTGTGGCTCTTCCTGTCTTTAACTCAACCTGGTCTGGACATTCAGAATCGTCCACACAGGATACCATACAATCAGTCAAATCTACACCCTGAAAATGGTTGCATTTTGGCTTTCCAAATCCTCCACCAGTCCTCCTCAGTATGTTAACACAGCCACATGCAAAACAGATATGAAAAGGTCCTTTGAGGGCAATTATGCTCCGAAGCCATTCTTAGTCATGTTGCTAATGAAAAGTCCAATGCCCCTCTTCTCTCTCTCCTGGCTACAGAGCACTGCACTGCTTAAGTCTGTTTACACAGTGTCTAATGAGGACACTATCGAAGCTGGGACTAGTAAATGAGGCACATCCAAGGCCTGGCATAGGGATTCATGTTTTATCTCTGTGAAATGTAGTGCACCAGCTCTCTCTGATAATCTCCTACTGCCGCCTAGATCAAAGCGACGCGGCATATTTTAGATCTGGTTTTCCAAAGCAGGCATCCCTGCCTCCCTGGTGCCCTGCACCCATTTGGCAAGTGATGACGAGGGATTGTTGCCGACAGGGCGAAAGGAAAGCAGCTGGATTGCTTACATTTTCATGGATAGGTTTTATCGGGCAAGTGTGGTTAGGAAATGAGAAGATGGCGGAGTGGGCATTCTCGATGCATGCATGCAAAGTCGTGTTTGTAGGGCCCAGTCTAGCACAACTTGTTGGCAAGTGAGTGTGGTGAAACAAGCCCCATGAATACACACACTGAAGTCCCTTATACAGTAACTATTCCCTATGAGTTCTATCATAGGGAATAAAATACCAGCATCAGACTAACATCGTGTCTGGATGTAAATATGTCTGAACTTTTCTGGAGCCAGATCATAGCACGGCACTGCTACAGGGAACAAGAACCCACGAGTTGTCTACACTCTGTAATTCAATAACCCACATTTCAGATGAACGGTTCTAGACCCAACATGCTTTTGAATTCCTGTATTTCCCAATAAAGAAGAGAAGACGTCTTAAGAAGTCAAGACAGCCTAATTGGACTTAATTCAGTACTAGTGAGCTGGCCCTCCATCAGCCTTATAAGGTCCTAAATAGCATAATTCCTCTCCATCGCTTTCTCCAGCACAGCACACAGACCTAGAGGGCTTCAGCTAAGCTCTCCTGTCAAGGTAATTAGATACAGATCATCCCAGCAGCGAAAGCTCTAATCTCTCAAATTTACTGCCTTCTGGTAGAGAGTGGTGTTTCACTGGCTCCTCTCCGGCCCTGTTGACAAACTGCAGCCGGAGGGGCAATAACACTGAGCTGGTTTAACTGTACTTCCAAGCCCAGAGTTTTAGACACATTACTGTTTCCGCCATGTGTCATGATGAGGCTGGGGACGTGCCTGGCAGTCATAGGCACATGCTGTCAGGAAATGCGTGTGTGTGTGTGTGTGCACGCGTGTGTGTTTGCATGTGAGTGTGCTAATACTCGTATGCCCGCGGCTCCCTCCCCCAATAAACTTGACAAGGACCAGATGGTTGGATGGTACAGATGGGACCGAAATGTCACATGAAGGTTTTCTCTGGCTGTGTCATCTCAGCCAGGTACAGGTGCATGAGCTCATGTAAGATATCGCTCAAGCTTAGCCATTTGTTCAAGCTGTCATGTTGAGAGTGTAAACCACATTAAGAAGGATCACTTGTTTGACATCCGCTCATTTTCCACGGATGCAATGCAACGTCCATGCGACAATGTTCGTCTGCATACTGCAAAATGCTGCATCAAATTGCTAAACCATACAGACCTAAACGAAACTAACCAGACTGCTACAGTACAGTAGGTGGCATTCAAAAGACCTAGACCGCACCTGATCTGAGTTGGATGGAGTGTGCCTTCTCAATCCACCCTCCAAGGGCATCACCATGGAGAACAGCTCCCTCCTTAGGTAACGAGACTACACAGGGAAATAGATTTAGCTTCACGTCACTACTACCCCCTGTCTTAGGGCCAAGATAAAGCAGGGGGGATCCCCAGGGTCTTGGCTCACTAAGTGCCCCCAAAAGTAATCCCCCCCCCCCCCCCCCCCCCCACAGACCTAATTCAATGCTTAATTAATTGTCACCAAAGCCAGTCAGAGTAGGAATGCAGATAGTGGGGTTGTGACACAGCCCTGTTCTAGATGACTACATCTTCAACAAATGTTTTCAAGTGGCAATGTGAGAATTGTCAAAAGATTCTCCCCCGACATCAGACAGAGATTTAATGAAGTGTTTCCTTTGAACATGGAGACAAGTGGCACAGTTAATACACCAGCCAGCGTGTCCATGCGAGGGCAGTATAGCATTACTATTTCAAAGTGGCACCATTCCTGTTCTCTGAAACAGATATCGCTTCAAAGATGTTGATGCCCTTGATCTATTGAGTCGTCATTTAAATAAAGGTGAACAAGGAGTTTTGCTTGTAGAAAAGTCTGTGTGTTTTAGTGGCTGCATTTGACACAGTCGGATGGATGTTCTTAGTGAAAGCTTGGAAGTCTGAAGTCCAAGCGAGGAGTTGGATGTCTGCGGTTTGCCTCAGTTTGAATGCACAAACTTTCATCACACTAAACCCTGTCATCTGTGTGCATGTTTATTGCTGTGAGAGTCCAGTTGAGTTCCATGATACTGTAATTCCAGATTGTGACGCGTTATCAGCCATTTACACAAACACACATACACACACACTGCATATTTTTAGGGGTGGCTCAAAATTGGGAACAGTGAGGAGAATGTCACATTTGAAATGTAAACGGGTCAACCATTGAAGGGGTTTTTAAAAAGAGTGACATTATCTAGAATACTTTGTCTCCCTGTCACTCACGGTTTCTCTGTCAGGCACTCCATTGAATTTTGAGTGACATGAAAGCCTGGGATACATAGGCTTGAGGATTTAGATGTGTGCTCCTGGAAACAATAATATGGGTGTGATTCACAGGTCTGTTATAAATCACTTTCGAACAAGACTGAAATGAGCGCAAAACAAGCTTGTGTTATTTTTACGTAAAAGCAGCCAACTGCAGTTTCATCATCCGTTTGTACTGATACATCATCCACTTCCTGTTGCACTTCATTCCCCTAGAGACAATCCTTGTCAAAAGCTATTGAAATATGAGTAAAGAAGTGGCTGTTTTCCAATGTCTTCTAAACTAAATAAAAAATCCCCATTAATGTTGGACAAAAGAACAATTTTGACACAAAAAACATTGAAAGACAAGGTTGCCTTTGTGTTCCTCCTCTTTGTGTATGAAACTTGAAAGACTTGCAGAATTGAGTAAGTCCTGAGGAGACAATGCTATGGTTTGCAAGAGAACAGCTGTCAAAATCTAGAATCTTCAGAATATCTGTGCTCAGCATGTTCCTTAGCAACTCAATGAAAAGAGGGTGACAGAACAACTTCAAAAGACAAACGGCTTTTCTTTCTTACTGTAACTTACTCAATCCATTCGAGTGTAATACATGTGGTTTCTCCAAAGTGTTAATGCAAATCAGATGCCTGTTGGATGTAACGTTACGATGTATTTGATATGTACATTTTGGGATGACAAAAGACAATCTCCTATGGTCTCGTTGCTGTAGTACATAATTATTTTATCAGTCAGGACAGAATTGCCTGTATCTACCCAACACCAAAGTTATTTACCTGAGCTGAATTATTCACAACGGACCGATCAGCGGATTAAACCAGCAGGATGTTCACATCACTCACAGAAACACACACACGCACACACATCACAGTGTCACACCTTTAAACTCAGACCACACCACCACACTGTGATATCTACATGTCTATGCAATCTCTAATTGCATAGACATGTCTGCCTAATCTCCAGAATGCTGTGTTAATCTTCACCCAGCATACATCAAATCTCACAACCGGAAACTGACAGAAACCTGTTCAACCACATTAGACATTCATCCATCTTATACATTCACCTCACAACACTCAATGCATCGCCTTTCTAACGTACTAGCTATACCTGCAAAACCACGTTTAATTCCACTCATTGCATTCTCTGATCCTGCACAATTTGTCCTTGTAAGCCCTGACGGAGTGTTTGAATCAGTGAACCAGGCCATTTCCACTGATGTGGTGTAATCATGTCTGATAATACCCACGTCCAATCACCAAGAACCAGCCTGCAGGGGAGGATAGCACGGCTCTTCATAACCATCTGCAGTTAAGGTAAATCACTTTAATCTACATTGATCTATTTCCTCAGTGGCTGAATACTCTCTTCTAGCTTCCCTCAAATTGAAATCGGAGGAGCCATGGGAGTCGCGGGCTGCCTGTGGTACTTCAACGTTACACTGCTTCACTTAATGAACAGATGTGATGAGGAAACCTGACTGGTCACACATTATGTTGCATATTTACACCATATCTGACTGTAGAGGGCAAATGCTAGACTGATATCTTATACTCGGTAGTGGCCTTTGGATCAGTTGGACAGTGTTTGTGTGTGTGCATGCGTGTGTGTGTGTGTGTGTGTGTGTGTGTACTACGTCTGTGGAAATGTACCTTTGTTCAGATGCCCATGTCATCACAATGAGTGAGGGAATGTGCACAATCAGCAAGACCTCGACGGACCAATCAGGCGTGATCTGTCCCCCCCTCTGCTGTCTCCAGGTAACTAGGCAACTCCACTGCATATGTTCTGCATGGTCCATGAACTTTTGTCACGCTGCGGTCAATGTTAGAAAAGAAAACATTGACAATGTAAGACCAAAGTCAGCAGAAAGAAAGGACATTTACGGTCCGATACCATACTATAGAGGCTTTCTGCCGGTTACATCTCCCTCGAGATATCAACACTTCTGTACCGTTGGACTAGCATTCCATAAAACATCCTCTCTTGGGGTTTTTTCATTTATGACATTGTTTTTTGTATTAAACCAACATACCCAGTGGCATATTGAAGGCGTTTGTGTGGTGATTGTGCTCCTTGATTGCATCAGTGATTGTGGGACATGGCGTGTCTGCCCCTCTCCACGAATGACTAACACCTACCTCATTGCCAGTAACTAAGCTATGGATTGGTAGCAGAGATTACGTGTAATTCTCCATTTTCGAAAACAGCAACACTATTGTGTGCTTTGAGTAGGCTGAGTCACAGAAAATTGGAATCTGTATCCATGCCCAAATTAACATATGACTAAGTGATATCATACAACAGTCTCAATGTATTATAATAAAAATGTGCTTCCTAAATAGAATATACATTGTTAAAAAGTGTCACAACAAGGCAGTAGGACCCCAGGGGCTCACGGTGGTGGAGGCAGCAGGACCCTGGGACTCACGGTGGTGGAGGCAGTAGGACCCCAGGGGCTCACGGTGGTGGAGGCAGTAGGACCCCAGGGGCTCACGGTGGTGGAGGCAGTAGGACCCCAGGGACTCACGGTGGTGGAGGCAGTAGGACCCCAGGGGCTCACGGTGGTGGAGGCAGTAGGACCCCAGGGGCTCACGGTGGTGGAGGCAGTAGGACCCCAGGGGCTCACGGTGGTGGAGGCAGCAGGACCCTGGGACTCACGGTGGTGGAGGCAGTAGGACCCCAGGGACTCACGGTGGTGGAGGCAGTAGGACCCCAGGGGCTCACGGTGGTGGAGGCAGTAGGACCCCAGGGGCTCACGGTGGTGGAGGCAGTAGGACCCCAGGGGCTCACGGTGGTGGAGGCAGCAGGACCCTGGGACTCACGGTGGTGGAGGCAGTAGGACCCCAGGGGCTCACGGTGGTGGAGGCAGTAGGACCCCAGGGGCTCACGGTGGTGGAGGCAGCAGGACCCCAGGGGCTCACGGTGGTGGAGGCAGCAGCTTACTCACGCTTCATGCCGAATGTTTGAAGGAGAAGCACTGCTCTCACACCTTGCTCCTTCCTCCCGACTTTCCTACAACCTGCACCGCCAACTCCAATGGCAAACTTAGCGAATTTTAAGCAAAAGGCAACCGCGCTGCCATGAAAACGATGAAAAGCCTGGAGCGTTCCTCATTAGACGGCTGTCTGACTGATGACCATCATGGCCCTCTGGCTCTCCACAGTAATGTGTGTTCCTGTGGGACTGGACGTACTGAACAGAAGATCAGGCCATTCTGACCCTATTAGACCCTGTAGCTGCATGGAGGATGTGTCGAAGCCTTGATTTTGCTTTTATGGGCCAAATACAAAATAAAATAAATAGTGTTTATTCATTCATAGTTTACCACATTTGGGGGACTTTGTTTGGAGTTACATGATGCAAATTTACATTTATAAATTTAGCAAATGCTGTTAGTCAAAGTAACGCACCAATAACGCATGTACTGCAGCAGCTAATGAAGGGCTCAGTTCTAACAGTAGTATTGAGACATTTTTATAAGATTGTAGTTGAGGAATTGAGATGTTTGTTTTGCACTCATCTTCATTGTTCATATTGCCTGGTAGCTGAGTTGTGCTGAGTTGTGTTATTGTGACACAATGCCACAATAACACCTCGATGCAAGGCCAGAGAGCTGCGAAATGTTCCTCAGTGTTCTTTCAGTCTGGTTAAGTCAATGTGAGTTCATGAGATCCGAACTTGAAATCCTCAATTAATTTTTATGAGCAGTACTGACTGTTACACTAGAGTGTAACCTGTGTCCACACATAGGTACTGTAAACACTAGTAGTTTAAAGACCATGTGGCAATACTGCTCTATGACCCAATATATTCTTCCTGTCTCATTAACTACCACTTTTGCGGCATTTAAAATACAAGGATGCAACTCAAGATCAACACAGTGATGTATCTGTGCTGCAGTTTTACCAAGTTCATTAAGTTTGAATCATTGGTAGCTACAGTATAATACGATTTGTAGTATAAGTATTCAAGCCACAGTTATTAGTAGTGTTTTTAACCCTATAGGTGTGTAGCACCTGAATACAGCCGTAGTTCTTCCGAAGCCACCCAAGCAGCAATTCTGGAAGCAAAACAGTTCTCCATTAAGTCCCACATCCAGGCTAATCTGCAGATTAGACCGACCATAATGACATTGTAATCACAATGAACTCTTGTTTTTATGTCCCTGCTTTTCCCAACCAAGAAATATAATGTAAATAATTGGGGACATTTAAATGATTTAATTCTTTGAATCATTTCAATCTATTCCACTATACTTTTTAATCCTGGACAATGGCTCAACGCTGCTGCAATTTCGATCTTGCCATGTATAATGTAATAATATATACTGCTTAGACTTTTGTAATATCTGACTGTGTGAGAGAGATTGTATGTGCGTGTGTGTTAGCAAAATTGCTTTGCAGGAGGGGCACAGCATATCATTGCGGGGACAATTATTAAGTACAGTAGAAACCACAATATGTAAAATATCCCTCGAGCAAATATTGGAGTATATCAAAGCGTATAAAACCATTAGATCCACATAATGCTTTCCCTTAACTTCAACCGGCTCTACTGACTGTATGCTCACTAAAAAGCTATGCAAAAATCTATTTTTAAATCCTTTAACTTTGGACATCCTCTAATTAGGTGACCCAGAAATGTGCCTGTTCTGCGCAGTATTGTTCGTGCTGGACTCAACTGTTAGTCACAACAGAGAGCTACAGTAAAATGAGTACTGCCCGCCGCCCCCCCCCCCCCGCCCACACACACACACATCAAATAAGTAAATGTTACAGTTGCATTAGGGACACATCCCTCGCTTTGACTGGAAGAAGGAACTCGGAAGCCCAGGTCAAAGACAACTGATGTCCACCGATTAAAAGGCTGAGGTACAGTACAGGTCTATTAGAGGGCTGGGCAGTCTGTGACGTCATCATCGCCCGACCTCCCGCTGTGAATCACTGGCTCAGATGGATCTTTATAATGGGGAGTCATTTGCAGTGTTAACAGCCTCACTTCCTCTTCAGGTGCTTAGAGTTGGTGCGTGCTGGGGAACAGCATGCACCAACTCATAACATCATAAAGAGACACATGTTAGCTCACAGACTGATCTAACTACCTGTGTTACACGATGAACAGGAGATCTCCCACCCCAAATAACGTGACGAGAACTCGGTCTATTTATAGAACTTCACCTCTCTCGGTCTCTCGCTCTCTCCCTCTCCTCTTCCTCAGTATTTGTCTCTCTGTTTCTTTGACTGTCTCTCTGTTTTTTTGACTGTCTCTCTGTTTCTTTGACTGTCTCTCTGTTTCTTTGTCTCTCTCACTCTCTCCCTCTACTGTCTCGTTCTCCTTCTCTTCCTAAACCTTTGTCTCTCAGTTTCTTGGACTCTCTGTCTTTGTTTCATTGTCTCTCTCTGTCTTTCTCTGCTGCTGTCCCTGTCTCTGTTCCCTCTCCCTCTCCTTCTCCCTCTCTTTTATTTTTGTTATCCCTTCAGAGCGTGGCGAAGGGGCAGCAGCAGGGTTCTCCAGCAGCACTTTCCCTCTCGTTCTCCTCCCCATGCATTAGATCTCAAAATAGAACGTCTCCGGAGATGCGGCTCAGACAGACAAAGTGGAGTCGCACACACGTACGCACACACACACACGCGTACATACGCACGCACGTACGCACACGTGCAAAATACACTTGTCACATAAATATACAAAGCCATAGATAGAAATAGCCATAGAACATAAAATGGGAACTTTCTTGCGTTTTTTTTTTTTTTACATCCTAAAGGGATTTGCAGACAAGCTCATGACTCACTCTGGTTTGCTTATTATGTTCATTAAAGCTACTGTTACATCATAGACCAGGCTTCCTCTTGACTGAGTCCTCACGCAATTTGTCTTTCTGTCTGTAAATGGATTTTGATGGTCATTTGTCATTCACCCAAGTACTCAATTTCATTCTTTGTCACTGCCAAGCAATGTATTTAAGGAAGGGAAATGGTAGAAGAAGAGAGAGGTCTCGTTCAATGGGTTTGGATGGAGGTTTCTTTTGTAGTTTACTATGGTGCTGCAGACCCACACATACCAGTGGCTGCTAAATCCCACAGGGACTGAAATCTTTACGGTGTGACGAAAGGAGGGCTTCGATGAGGAAAGTGCTAGTTCTACCACCTCCAGACCAACTACTGCAGAAAAAACAGCTCTCAACGTGCGCGTGCGTCTGTCCGTGTGTGTGTGAGCCGTGAGTTGAGGGGAAAAAAACGGGAGTGGGAGCGGGAGAAAGAGTGGGGGAGAGAGAGAGGGAGGGAGAGAGACGTCTTAGCGCGGTGGCTGTCGAGTGCGGGAGCGTAAGTCGCAATTCCCAGGGTAGGGGAAGGAGGACGTTTGGTGCGCTCGCGGAGGTCTGAATGGGCTCCAAACAGAGGTTCCCTGTTCGCGAGGTTCAGTCGGAGCATCCCTTTCGTCCACGGTGTAGCGGAGAGAGAGCCGAGCGAGGGAAGTGAAAGAGGAGAGAGTTCCTCCCACTTCCTATGCGCCCAACGTGCTTGACAGATGGCATGGCAAAGGGATTTGGGCATTCTTAACCAGCCAATGGCCTTTTTCTTTCTCTGAGGTAACGTATGTTTGACCCATTGCTTCAGCAAATTCGACTTGTTTTAGCTTAGTGTAATTACTGCACTGCATTGAATTCCATACTGTGCTACGTTGATGTCAATGTTTTCAACGCTTGCATGAAAGTGTATGAATGAATACAGTATGGCTACAGTATGTATGTATGTATGTATGTATGTATGTATGTATGTATGTGTGCATGGATGTTTGTCTACATATATGTGTGTGTGTGTGTGTCACTGTGTCTGTTTGTGTGTCTGCGTGTGGGTAAATCTGTCAAGTGTGTCTGAAATTGATGAGTGCCGGTTCAGAGCCAGCCAGGTCAAACTAGCAGACTCATCTCAGAGCAGCCTTGAAGGTGATAGAATAACAACCTCATCACTACACACTAGAGTGGAATTATCCTCCATGTCTCACAACCAGTCCCCGCCCCCTGGGTTCACCCCACTTGACAGAAGATGTGTTGATACTCCACTGAAACCTCCTGATCAGGTGAGATAGGAGATGTTTGGGAAGAGTCAGCTGATAAGGTGACGGAGGAAGCTTCCCTGGAGCGAGGGTTGTTCCTCCGCAGGCTGCGTCCACCTGTACATTTTGACCGGCCATCTGTTATGACGAAAGCCATGCCGTTGCCGGTTACTCCACTGCCTGGAGGTCACCCAGAATCTCTCTGTCAAGTTTAGATCAGTCCCTGATCAATAGCGATGATTGGTGCTGTGTTGGAAAGTAATGGTCACAAAAGAGGAGCTTTTCGAGGCAGTTCCGAGAACTTGTGTACAACTAGTGGAAAAGGTCTGGATGAGAAAAGTATTGCTCCCTTGATTAAAAAAACACTTGCCTTGGAGAGCTTCTTGTGAGATGAATTCAACGGTTAGAATCTGGTCGTTTCTGTGATACGCTTCGTGTGAAACTGCAAATTGTGAAACATACAGAACATCAAGATGTTAATAGTTAGGCATTTTGGTTGAGTGTGAGACAAATCATTGGTCTGTTGACAGCAGATTTTGCATGGCATTGTGTATTAGTGTATTATAATTAGAACATTGCATTCATTTAGTTTAATCATACCTTTTGGTTTATATGTAAAGGAAATTAATCTTCCACTTCACACTTTGCATAATGGTCTTGCTTAACTTGACCAGTGTAATGTATATTTTACACCAATTTATTTTTCTCTGTCTCTTTCTTTCCCTATTTCTACCTTTGTCCCTCTCTCTGAGAATATCCTACACTTACCCTGACTCAGTGTGTCGGTCATGATCACAGAGCTGAACTCTGGTCAGTCAAAGTCTTCCTCTTCTCCAGTGTTACCTCTCAAGTAAGTTCCTGGATGTGCCTGAGAAGTTTTCTCAGACAACGTTTGGCCGTATCTCATGAGTTATGTTCGGACTGGCATCGACTGAGATCATAAATTCCGAACTTCAGCTTTACTTTTCTGCTGAAGTGACGCATTAGCACCTGAATTGAGGAAAGAAATATGCAGAAGCGCTCTGTTCTTTTCCAGACTTTTTTTTTGGGGGGGGGGGGGTATAATTAATGTTGGTGGGCTTGCAAAATCAACGTTATTTCTGCTGACTTTCTTTGTGCCCAAGTCATGCCTAAAGCACAAGAAGTACTCCCAGCCCAGCACACACCTCTTTACTTCAGGTGCAGATGGCGTTGTCTGAAAGGGCATCTGTCTCTGTGAACGCTGTGCACAGGAGGCTGCGAATGTTTGCTTTATTTTTAGTTCTTATTGACCCCCCTTGAAATGAAGATGGACGCCAAACGTCCTCCTACAGCATTCCCAGGTCACCCCCCAACCCCCCTGCTTCCCTGCCATCCCCCAGCCCCCGTCATCGACCTCCTCATTATTAGCTATAGATTAAATGTGTTATGTGGTGCCTTCCCGCCAGGCGCCACGTCCCCCAGTCAGGGTGACTGAGCAGGTGATTTGTTAATCCCCCCCTGGGGGGGGTCAGAGCGAAAGAGAATCCTGCTATGGCCTGTGTTTTTTTTATCAGCCTCCGTATTCATCCTGAAAGGAAGATCTGAGACAGCGTGCTACTGCCTGGGAGGAAACGTGTGGTGAGACAGTCAGGGTACATGGGTTAAAAGAGCTGTTTGACAAGAAGACTGACCTTTTCCAGTTGGGGGAATATCAGTTATTGTGACTCATTTTCCATTGTCAGTTTGGAGCCAGATTGGGTCCCCATGTCTGTAGGAAATAGCTTGCTTTGTCTGTGAAATGTTACACACCAAGAGAGGTAGAAATCTTCAATTTCTCCGTTTTACATATTTTATAACAGACAATCTTTAGTCATGTGAAGGTCCTAGAAATGAGCAAGTACGGATTACTTCTGAATGTGTGTAATGACCCATTTTACTGTTATTTAAGTTCATGAATTGATAATGGAATAACTAAATCTCGTTAAACCCATCACAAAGGGGTCCCATCATGTAATGTATCCTTTAATCTCATCATATTCACTGTAACCTTCATGTCAGTTCTGATAATGAAGCTATTTAAGAGCCTGTAAGGTGTTCATTTGATGTTGCTGCCCCATGCGTCCACATTCAACATAAAAGGAAAAGTTGTTCTCTTCAGAACACAGTAATGTGAGTTTAAGATGACAAACATGGACAATCCCATTCTCTCGTAGAAGAGCTAAACAATCCTATCCCCAATATCCCCAATATCCCCCTAGTCACTGTCCAACCAGCAGTGCCAGCCCTTGCTATAAAGCAGGATGCATCACCTACCTACCTCCTTTTTAGCTAATTTCCAGTCCATCTCAAACAAAACAATGCTCCAAATGAGTCTCCCGACAGTCTATTGTGATAAGCATCCCAGTCATTTTCAGTTGCCAAAGAGAAACGGCTGATAAGCTCAAGTGATCAGTGTACTGACTGATTTAATTAGTTTGGTGAATTATATCGGCAGGAGTTCTTTGTTTGCAGAGACTGTGTTCACAGTGTTGATTTCCTAATCATATTGCCAGCTTTAATACCCCCCCCCCCCCCACCACCACCTGGAATTCTTTGCTGGTATTAACATACTATAGGTTTTATGATAAGCCAGATTTACTTCTCTGGTGTTGATGAAAGCATGCTGTGCTATGTTTACCCCACTCTTTTATTAAATGTCAGTTTCCTCCTATAGAAGGTGTAGTTTTCCTTCTCCGCAGTAACACCGTGACCCCATCATTCAAATGACGCAAAATGTCATTTAGGTAGTTTGGATTCACTTAGGCAGTGGTGTATTTTCCCAGATGCACTCCTCCTTCTTTCTCAGCCATGACCATGTCCCTCCAACAATCTGAGGCATCCATCTTTGACTCTATGTGTGTGTGTGTGTGTGGGGGGGGGGGGGGGAGTGATTCCACTCATCATCAGGATGGATGAGTGGAACAGTAGGTGTGATGAGTTTTGTACATCAGGGATATCAAGGCTACAGGGAAAAGCCCTTGCCAAACTAAGGCAGGAAGCATTATTATGCTTTATGTGTGTGATCCTTTATTAACGGCATACTGTAGTGTACAGTAATTAACTTTGTATGATTACAAGAGAAGAAATAACCATACTGACAACAGGACAGTAGTTCCTTGAATCCTGTTCATTCCAGTGGTAAAAAAAGAGTGTGAAGTTTCCGTTCACGCTGCTGTAGAAAACAAGTTTGTGCCATCCTTCTAATACTCCCCCTCTAATAATTCCCACAGTCAATTCCCCCACACCTGCGCTTACTCTAGCCTACTAAACCACAATAACTGTAATTTCATGTCATGTAAGCGCTACAGTATTTCAGTTTACAATGAAAGTGGTGATTATGCTGACAGGAGCTTCCAATTCCCTGAAATTTAAACTGCTATTCCCCCACCAGCCTTGTTACACCAAAGACCTACCCTTACATGTAATCTGGTAAATGAACTCCAAAACAATACACAATAAATATAAAATGGGTTCTTTATTTCCGGTAGATAGGGATCTGATTTATTTAGAAATATCTTTTTTTGTAAAAAAAATAAAAATTAATCTGACTAAATTGTGCATTGGCGCTCTGGAAAGACACCCAAAACACCCCATTATTTCTTACTATACACAAAACCAAATAGGCCTACTTAACGTGGCCTCAGAATTAAACTGTACATGGAGTAGTACATATAAATAAAAGACACCCCAACCAAGAATCCACAAAACTTTACATGCGCTGTACCAATAATAATAATGTTGACACAGGCCACAAGAGCCGTAACATAGCCGTCGCTTGCTAGCTGGCATGACATCTCTGAATGTGACAAAAATACACAATTAAAGCCCAAAAGGTTCCCAAAATGAGGCCTTTTGTCACACACCAATGTCAACATACACATCTGACAGCTATACTCCATCTGCCCCTGACAAATCTTCCTTAAAGGAATGCTCAGTGTGGGTACTGACTTGGCTACCAGTATCCAAAAGACGGGAAACCTGAACTCCCCTCATTTCAACATCAGTAGTAGGTCACATCCCCACTGAATGTTCTAGTACCCTGTCACAAGCTGAAATCGTTTTACTTGAGCCTAAAACCTGGCCCCACATATCCTGGCTCTGGACAACCAAGGCTAATCGTTTCCCTGACTCGTCCTGTGTCAGAAGGCAGATTACGCCTCTCTGCGCAGTTCCTAGCTGTCCCTCCCCTCTACACTTTAGGCAGATTGGCCATCCATCAGTGAACTTGGGCTTAGGTTTAGCTTAACCTCTGGAAAAACTGTGACCTTTATGAGATCCTTTACTGCACTGGTCAATCCATCAATAACTTGATCTTGTTCTGTCATTGTGCTGACTGGTGGTATTAGCAGAAGCCATATTGACATTGAGGGGCTCTTTCAATAAATAGCGAGCAGTTTCTGTCTCCGGAAACTGCTCACAAAGGTATTGTCAGCAACAGAGATGTTTTCCAGTAGCCCATGAAGAGAATTTCCAGCTCCTGGAAAAAAAAGTGTTTGCTGAACCAACTTTAACCAAAATAGATCCCTCGACTACAGCAAGGGTTCAATTAAAGGTGTTTCCTGTTTCCTTAAGATTTTGCTGAGTCACATGAAGGGAAATTGCAACAGTACCCTGTTTAAACGATCTCTTCAAAAGTGTGTTGAGATGATATTGCTATGATTTGCCTTTTCACTTTATGCTAATTCATCATGCCTGTCTATCTAGCTGAAATGGTATGCTGCTGGAAGACAATGACAAATCAATCCACAACTGGAATCAATAGCAAAAGAGTATCTATTACGGACATAAAGGCTGTATGTCTCCACAAATAGTGTACTGTTCTTCATTTTCCTTTAAATTATTCAGTACAAAGGGGGCTGCTATCGTTAGAACAAAAATGTTTTCCATCCCTGTGTTTCAAGGCTTGCATACTGGTCTTAAATGTGGCACGAAATTACACTGTGAGATCCATAGGAAAGACTGTCTTCCAATTTCATGCTTTGTTAGAGCCTTGTATTTATCATGAGGATTGTTTCAACTAATAAAGATTGTGGACTGACATTAATCATGTGCCAACACAAAACTTTAGAAGCTTTTGTTTGTGAAATAAGCAAGCGTATTAAACCTCAATAATAAACTGAATGTAATTGGACACTGAAAATGCAGCAACAGAGATGACCTATTTATCGTTGTCAAAATTCTTGTCGCCGTCGTACTGAATTTAACGATAATAATCATGACAAGGACCTTTAAAAACAGTCGAGGGTTGTGACAGCTGTGGTCCCAACTCTGGTAAATCATTCAGGTTTTGACACGTGTGAAATTAGCTCTGATGAAACAACTGAGTGTGTGTCACCTTTCATTTCATTCATATTCTGGAATTTTTCCTGCACCGATTACATTTTCTGTTGGTGGTCACATGCAATCAACTAGGATGATGTCCAAAACATGGATCATACATCTAGATGTACCTTCCATACGGATGAGATAGGTATGATACACTCCGAATTGATTGATAACCGTCCGGATTTCTTTATCGAAGTGTGAGGATCAGACCATTGCTAAATGTATTCAGTCTGCTCTTGATGCACAGCCTTTTGGAACAGAATAATCCAAACCTTTCACAGACGTTAGGAGTCTCTCAACTCACACCTAACACTTTCTCACTAGGGTCCACGTTGTAAAGGACATTATTGTCAGTGACTGGTCTGGCTAGTGTATGTCATTTAGGACTGGCACACTAACCCAACCCATTGGCTCTTCAGTGGCACAGTTATAAAGCCTGTGCTACGATGATTAATTTAGCATGAGGGCATTATAATGCAGCTACCTGACCCCAATCTGTTTCGTTGCCATGGACAATAACACTATTTTAGCTCACAAAGGTGTTTGTAAAGTGTTTACCTCAGGTAAGTGTTTACCTGCTGGGTAACCATGGTAGCCATAGCCTGAGTTAACAATAGAATGCCTTGGGTTTTTTTTTTCATTTTTTTAAGCAGACTGTATCCTATGAAATAATGTTCTAGTAATGGCCTACAAAAGTCAGATTGTAGACATTTATGTATGTGTCATTTTAGGGATCAAGTTGAAAAGAGGCCAATCATACTTTCTGGTAAGACATGGCAAGCCTGCGTTATTGTCTGCAGTTAGAGGACATGCTATTCATGTCAGTTTAGGAGACCTCATTGTCAATCCCCCATTTGGTGAATGGAAGTATTGCCAATGGGATTTAGTGCTCTTAAGGAGTGAGTTATTTTTCCAAAACGGAAGCTAGCTAGTTTTAGTTAGCTTCCGTTACCTAGCAACCTAGCATAATACTCGTAGCAATGCTACTACCTGCTAGTGTTACTTGTTAGCCTCCTAATTGTACATTTTGAAGCCATACTATAGCGTTTGTCATATAGTTTTTGTCTATCGGAAAATAGTCGGTTGGAATGTTCAGAATCACATATGTGTGACGCTACTCCTTAACGGGTTAAAGCTTTTCGCACGATTGGAACTATCAATTTAACTGGGCCAAAAATACATTTTTCAAAGAAACACATCATTGTAACTGTTATACAATGTATTCATTGCAAATTGATACAAAGGGACACACCGTAGAGTAAGTATATAGAATTATGTATATTGTTTATTATTATTCACAGAATAAACAGAACACTTACACTCACACAGCATGCCGTGTGCTGAACTAATAGGACACACATGGTAGCCACACTAACAGCACCTAACACCTCCCAAGCACACACATTCTAAATCTGCTCAACTGCTTATTTTAGTGTCGGCCTCACACTTTCCTTTAGTTTCCATCACAAAGTGTCAGAAATCCCTGAATAAGATTTTTGTTTTTGCAAAATTAGAAAAGTGAAGTTAAGTGAGAGAAAAGTGTAAACCTAATTGCATTTTATATGTTACATTTTCTTCAAGCTCTGTGGATGGTTTCAAAGTGACAGGGCATACATTTTCATTATTTTAATTCAATTACCGACTTTATACAGTATAAAGTCAACTAGTCATGCATGAGGCATACAGTGGCAGATTCAGAACTGACACTTATTACTGACACTTGCCATCCTTACAGCTCTCTCTCTCTTTCTCCTTCCCTCCCCTCTTTCTCTCACTATCTCTCACTTCCATTCACTCTTTCTCTCCCTTCCTCTCTCTCCTTCTCTCTCTCCCTTCCCCTCTGTCTCCCTCTCTCTCTCTCTCTCTCCCTTCCTCTCTCTCTTTCTCTCCTTCTCTCTATTTCTCTCCCTTCCTCTCTCTCTTTCTCTCTCCCTGCTTCTCATACAAGCTACAGGAACTATAGCAAACTATATAGAGTAATACAATCCCCCTATCAGTGCTGAAGGAGAGGTTATATAAGTTGAGACTCCACACAGGAAGATGACCAGTGTGCTGAAATGGACATCATCCATGATGGTCCAGAGGAGGCAGTCCCCTCCACAAACTAATAATGAGGTTCACTGTGCTGTGGTCTCTGTGGAGAAACAAAATGTTTGACCAATGTATTCCAGTTTTTAATATATTTTTTAATAGCAATTATCTACCGGCAGGCTATTTGTAGACAGGCGTGCTGTACTGCTGAAAACTAATTACAGTAATCAAACTTTGTTGTTTTCGAAATGTGATGTCACAGCAGACAGGAAAGTGCTTGGATGTCAATCAATACCAGTATGTGGAAGATGGGAGGGCAGAGGTGAAATTACAGCAAAGCACTCTGACTCCGATTTCCTCATAAAGATATGGACAACGGGCATCTGACACAACACATAAAATATATATTTGATCTTGCCATATTTGGTTTGTAAAATAAGCTTTAATAAACATTGTTTATTGGTTTACTTAACCAAATGGATGAAACAGAACAGAGTAGGTAGAAGGAAGCACTATTAAGGTTGTGCACTATCACAAACATCAAATCAACTCTCATAGACCACTTAAATTGGAAATGTTAAGGCCAAAATTGTCCGCTTTCTGGCTTGATTGATCCTGGCCAAAGAAAGCCACCCGCCTCACATTTCTCATTAAATGTGGGGATGTGTCGGACGTGAGTCACACACTTCCCTCTCCACACCAGCTATCCCTGCTGTCAGTCACAAAGGTTCACTTCTTCCTGGTCTATTAAAAGCCTAAGACAAGTCTCTCGCCTCCTTCGACGGTCATTATCTCCAGCGAGGGGGAACCCCTGGGGGTCTGTGCGGCCACGGACAGTCTCCAGCCCCAACAATTACAAATCTATCCCTTTGATGACGTAAATAACCCTGGCCTCTGTCTCATTTCTGGTTAATTAGCGTATCTCTCTCAGGAATCTTTCCACTCAGACCCTGTCAGGTGCCCTTTCTTTGATGGATCCAGTACCGCCATGGCCTTGGGCTGATTCCTGTGGAAGGAAGGCAAGCGTGTCATAGTGGGACTGGGTTCATCCATCAGTTTCCATCCTCTGTCTGCCCTTCCACTGCCTTTTGAGAACGATGTTCAGGAATTGATGAGTTGCAACTCAGAGGCCTTTATTTCCTTAATGCTCAACAGTAATTCGATCAAATCTGATATCAAACCCTAATATGTTTTTCACTTCTCTTTTATATATATATATATTATTTTTTTTACTGCATGGAAGTGTAAATAAGGAGAAAAGCAATATGACTGGAATGAAAATGGACAACACAGTGGTGGTCTACACTCTCCACAGTGCCTTTAGGACCTGTGATCAGAGTCACTCAGGGCAGTGAGGGCACTGTTGGGACACATTGAGGCCCTTCCAGTTTGTCAGCGACTGTGACAGGAAAACAGCTTGATTCAGTTGTTCTCTCCTGGACGGGCCTGCCATTTCTTCTGTTATGGTAGCAGCCCATAATATTCACATCAGGTCATCTATGGGATTTATGACATGAATCAAACTAAACACGAGCTTGTTTACTGACCAGCAAAGTCAAAGTCTGCTCACAAAACCATTTCAAACTGCTATTGTTACCCTGGAAACAGGAGAAACAGGAAAAGTCTTCCTCCCACATGTGTACTGTAGATGTATTCCTTCATATCTCATGATAATGTATGTGTAGTATGTGAAAGAGTCTTTTCATGAAGTAGTGGAGAAAAAAAAGCATCATACCACAGATTCCTCTTTCTAACGGCTTCTAGAAGAGCCAGATAGTTAGAGATGCAGACTGCAATTACCTTAAGCCCACACTGTGCTCCCTTCTCCCTCAGTTACATTGGGTTTTTCAGGCGGTGCTGTTTGTCCACAAAGCCTGCTTCCCTGAAGCCCCTCTCGATAGCATGCCTTGTTGACTACAGCGTATGCCAAGCCCATACTGACATCACCAAACCAGTAATCCTGTACATCTTACCGTTTTACCTGTTATCGCTGTGCTGGGATGAGAGTGGTAGGTTTAAAATACTCAGAAGGCCGGGCATTGGAACGTACTCAGACAGGTGTATAGCAGCTCTGTGTGCTTGGTCTGGTTAGATATCCTCTAGGGTAGATCCATTGGATTTCTCCTCGTTTCTACTTTGGACGCTTTGACATACCGTACACACTGGCTGCAGCCCTGCTGCCAGAGGACGTGCATGAGCCCATCCTTCAGGTGTGCTTGCCTGTCTTACAGGGTCTAAATGCAGAGACATTGCAGGAGCAACCCATCCCATAAGGAAGCTTACTGATACCTTGCTAGCACAGAACATGACAGAGAGGAAGGGTGGTGATATTTCCAGAGGACGAACCTAGAATGAGTCCCATTTGGCTCAATTTAAGTGTTTGTGGTTTCACCCATACAGACTGTTTCCTCTCTATTACTCACAGTGATTGCATCCCCTAAAAGAGCATTGATCCCATTATAGTACTCACAGCATGCAATGGCACGCAATGGCACGTCTTACTGTATTTGTTTTTAGAAACCACATCTATCATATTAACACCTTTGATTCTTCAGCCAAATGATGTTCCTCTGTTTTGGTGTCATCCAACCATGAATCATGTTTGACTTGAATTGTAAACAGAGGAGAGCTCCATGTCTTTTATATCCACAGAGGAAGTCTGTGTCTTTTATATTTGCAGAGAAAGGCCTCTTAATGGCTATTTCCAACAAAAACACTTTTAATCACAGCTCGCCCTCCTAACCCTATTGACTCAACTTAGTGGCACCTCATAGAAGAAAAATCTGGAATCACCTCAAATTCACACAAAGACATGCACACAGTCTCTCTCGCACACAAACCAACTCACACTTTATCGAACGGAAAGTGAAGCAATCCCTCTGTGAGCAGGGATATTTACACTCTTCGATCGATTTTCTATCACAACCAGAAACAGGAGAGTCTCAGTGGAAGTGTGAATTTTGTGATGTATAATTCAAATCTAAATATTTCATCTGTATCTTGAGATCACTTATTCAAAATATGTCCATCTTGTGACTCATTGACTCATTAGTGTACAACACTCTCACGGCAATCTTATGACGATCTGAATGGGGATTTGGTTGCAAAGTGAAGTACGGTCTTTATCTGTATCCCTCAGGATTCAGGGATTCCAAATGATCATTTATCTGTGTAACACTCCCCTGTAGAGCCAGGGTAATTTAATCAACAGTAAAAGAAATCTTCACCCGGGTTAGTCTTGGTAAGATAATTTCCTCTGGTTTAAAAAAAAAAAACATGTCACAGCAATTTAGTCTTTTTCTATAGCAGCAAATCTTTTGTGCTATTCAAGCTCAAATACGTGTAAAATAAAACAGCCCTCCCGTGACATCTTATCCTGTGTTGAAAATCAATCACCAAGCCTCAAAAAGACAACACATGCTGGGGAGAGGCTGTAGTCTGTACTTTCCTCAATGGATTCAAGTGACCTTCTGTTTGTTAGCGAGTTCACAGCAGAAACGGCATCCCCAAACAAGGAAATTAAATATATTGATTTGCTTCCAAGTAGGATATGATTTCTTTGAAGGTGCAGATAACAAAAAAAAGGGTAGACAAAGACATGGTATTGTGCTAACAAGCACACACAAACACACACTCTCTCACACACACACACACACAGATTAAACACACACAAATGCAAATAAACAACCACATACATATTAAGTATTCTCCAATATCACACAATGCCCCTTCATATCTCTCTTGTTGATGTTATCCCCTCCTTGGCTAGTATTCTATTTTGGACTCCTGCTTCAGAATCTTTCTCTTCTGGAAACTCTGGCCATCCGGCTGCTGTCAGATATTCAGATAGTGACCATGAAAAAGATGGGAACTTTTTCAGCTCATTGAATGACAGCATTGTTTAGAGTGTTTATCAATGGCATGCAGACACACATGTTTAAACACAAACTCATTAGCACAATCATACTGACAGTTGCACAACCAACTCACGTGAACTGTCAAAATGCCCACACCGAGGTAATAAAGGTCAAGATTTTAATCAAGACCCATTATATAAATGCTCATCATTGTGATTCGGTTTAAACCTGTTTATCACATGTGTTTGGTCAGCAAACAGTACCAACCTTGACAATTGGGGTAAATCACCTAGATTATGTAATGAGTATGCAGTATGCATAGACATTCATTTGCTTTTTTGTGAGGGTCTTTTGTATTTTGTGAGCATTGCGTGAGGTGTAGAATGAAAAGCAGAACAAATACAAAACCAACATTCTCACTACCAAATTCAAAAATAGGGAAATGAGACAGACAGACATAACACCAGCAGTGGCCAGGCACCAGTGTTCTACAGTATGGTGATTATGTCCCCAACCTGTCAATCCTTGTGACTGAGAAACAAAATGCATTGGGGATATTTTAAGGATGTCTTGTTACATATAAAACAACTACTATATGATATGGGTCTCTATTTAGTACAGTACATACAGTGCTGTATATCACACGTTGACATTTTACTGAGCTGATTAAAAACGACCAAAAATGTCTAAACAGTGCGCAATATAGCCTGTGGGAGCAGCTAAATGGAGGGTTCAGTTATTGTGCCTTGCACAGTTCCGTTTTTGTCTCGCAGGGGACGTTTCTAAGAGCCGTGTAGCAGTAGCCTATGAGCGTCCGCTGGGTTTCATAACCGAGACAGACCACTTCTTCTTCAACTGTTGAAACTGTTACAAAAAGTGTGCAGAAAGTATGTGGTTGCTACATTTCAACACTTGGCTTCAGTTCAGCTTTTTATTAATTATTTATAGGCCTACAATATATAAATGGGCTGACGTAGCCTAAGTGAGATCGATTCAACTTTATTTGGTCTAATCAAATCACATTGATTTAAAAACGTGATTGATACATTTTGGGACTGTAAGCCTATGTTTTAGGCCTACATCGCCAAATACAGGCATGCAAACTCCCCTTGAAATCAAAAAGGTGAAACTCACCTTTTTGAAACCGAAATGGTTAAGTGATTCGTGCAGCGATAGTCCATCGATTCTATAGTTAGCTTTTAGAGCTTTGTGTATGTTTTTTAAACAGGTGCAACCAGTTGGCTACCCGTTTCAGGAAATGAAACCAATTGTAGCCACTTTAATAGCTTTCTAGGAATAGTCATTCGGTGCATCTCAGTTTTTAAGAGGTTAAAACGAGGGAGGTCAGCATGCTCTTTGGGTCTGTATGTGCGTTCACTGATAGGCCACTTCCAAGTGGTCTGCTCTCTTGGGCTCCGAAAACCGAAGGCGATTGCTCAGATCCAGAGTAACGGGACTTCTTAGCTCCGCCTCGAAGATGAATTGATTATTCATTTTAACGCGGCCAAGCTCATTAAAATGGACGGGTTGTCTTTACGTTCATTGAATAAAACATTTTTGATTGTTATGGTATATTGCTTAACGTCATTGTTTGGAACCACATGTTGAAGATAAAGCACGACCAAAATCCTTAACTTAAGAAGACTACGAACGCGAGAAGTGAACCAAAGTGATTTAAACTTGGCAACAAACAAGGGGCACTCATGTTGAGTTCTACTTTAGCCGGTGAAATATCGGGGGAAATGAATTTAGCCCTACAGAGGACTAGTTTGCGGAATTGAACATTCGTGTTAAGTTTGAGTTAGGAGTCACACTGGCCACAATTTGCACGGGATCTCTGCTGAGGTAAGACATCACAATGTTTGCAAACTCTTTGTGTACAATCGTCCATGTAAATAATATTGTGATTGACTTCATGCGTTTATGGCAACAGGTTTGTAATTTCTGGACTGGGACACTTGGATTTTTTTTCCACATCTGTTGGAACTCCATGCATTGTTGTCACATTTGTTATTCCACACGGGACACGTCGCAGTTTTGTCATTATTAAAACATCGACTGGACTGGACTGTTGACTAGATAAACAGTTATTGCTTAGCCTTTTAGGCAGTGTCATTCGAAAGTGACAGTGTGTTTGTAGTTTATATTTAGCGATCCACGCACTCCTGTAACGTTTGTCTTCAAAGAGTATTCACGAATCTTAACAAAGCGGCTACTGATAAGGCATAACATATATATTTTAACAGTACATTATACAGTAATGCATATTCATGAGTAATGCATCACAATAATATCACCTGACCTGACACAGGCCTGTTTGCTGGGGTGAGCAGTTTGTATTGCTGCTCCGTTTGTTTTGTAAAGTGACCTCCAGCCAGCTGTTTGAAACCACATGTCTGTCATGTTGCGCTCAGGCCAATGTGTTCAGACCAACTGGAGGAAGCCCCCAGGGACCCCATGTCTCTTCCATAACATCCTTGTGTCTCTCTTTATTTTATAACTAGACACTTCCTAAAGGCCTGTACAATGTAGCTTTGCCTAACAACTCCACAGCAGTGTTAATTACAGTAGCTATCTCTAAAATGTAGGCCTACGTGTCTTTAGTCCTATTCAAGGAGACCAGACTATTTGGATACAGAGAATCTCCCTCATTCAGAGACTAACTGCGGGCCAGCTCTGTCTGAATGGGACAGACCACTTTGAATGCTTCTCACAGCCCATTTCTCGGAGCCTCTGACAGCCTCTTCTCTTGTCTGGTTTGCGAGACAGGCTTTGAGAAAGTGTCCATATTTAGCCAACAGGATGTAGCTTACAAGCTAGGGACCTCTCAGTTTCTGTGAAGCTTGTTTACCTTGCAACTGAAACTAGTTCACACACTTTCCCCTGCACTGCACTGCAACTTGTAAGACCAGGTGGCTTGAGAGTTTGAATGACCTGAGGACATACATGATATTGTAACTGTAGCCCCTGAATCGAACTTTTTGTAATAAATTACACGGATCCAGTATGCACTGTAGTTTGGGTGTAGTCCTGCTCGGTTGTGGTTGGATGTCTTCAGTTCACGCAGGAAGTAGGTATTCGTGATGCTTCCCTTCCTCAGCATCATGTCGCCATGTGTAATGGACTAAAAAAGTACAGTGATAAAACATTAAAGTGACCATTCAACAGGGGTTTTGGTAGTTTAGCAATGTGTTGTTGCAATACGACGCCTCTTGCTTCTCTGGAATAATTAGGTTGAGCGGGTTATTATTTCCAAAATAGACTCCATGACTCCATTTGCGTAAACACGACTCCAATACATTTCTTTGTCATAATGCGATAGAGCTTAAATCGTTTTATAATGTTACTTTGTTATTATAAGAGCTTGTTAGTAGAAGAGCTTGTGTAAAGTTCAAAAGTAATTACAGACTTACAGCATACTGAATGGAATATGTTTCACGGACATGAAACACAGCATAAATTACATGCATATGTTAGCTGAACTGGTTCCACTCTAACTTTGTCTAACTTTACAGAGGTGTAGCTGTTTAAAGTGGTGTCCATCTGAAGTGGTCAGTTGCGTGCGAAAGAGTCCATCAAATCCAGGACAGGGCTACTGAGTAGAATGAATAGAGGAAGTCCTTCAACTGCTGTGAAGTGCTTTGTTAACACAAACCCCTTCAATCAAATATTCAATGAAACGTGTTCTGGTGTGGCCCATTGCTTGCTTAATTGTGAAATCAGCTAATTATCCAGACTTGTCCTTAAGCAATTGGTTCAAACAGAACAAAACAAAGAACAAACGTGGACACAGTCCCTTTTTAGAAAACACTAACTATGCTTATTAAACATGAATTGTGGAATTGTGGTGTCGTGTGTCTAACAGGGGTTGGCATGTGCTTACAGTACATGTTCCACACTGCATTGAACGCGCATCGGCTAATTTTAGAAACAAAGGCTGAATAAGAGATGAAAGCTTTCATTTCAGTCTGCCACGAGAAATTCTCAATAGACGAGGGCCAAAAGAAAGACTGCTCATTTGAAGATGGGAACTTCCACTTAGTGACCCAGATTGGTTTGGGTGATCTTTAGACAGTTCATCAAGCAGAATTTGGTTGAGAGCTGCACTTGATTGTTGTTTGTTGATGAAAGCCAAGCCTCCGGGCACATCAGAATGCCGTGGGGGAGGGGGAAGGGGGGGGATGATTCTCTGTGTTTATAAATCCTTTTCAATTTTGAGTTAGGATGAATCATTCAATGGACGAACATGAAATACAGCATTTAAAGCAGTTGGCTGATGCTGCAAATGTAGGTGTGAGAAATGAAATATTCATTATTCTATAGATCTTATACAGATCTTCATGATTAAAGGATCCATCTTCAGGAATATTATTACAATCTCATCGAATGCCATGGTAGTGAGTTCTCTTGAAAACCAGTTGTGGTAAGAATATAATGACTTTTATCAACCTGCTGTATGTAGATGTAAAATCCGATCTCAGGTTGATGGGAAGGCTAACGTTAGCTAGCATATCTAACCTTAGTGCAGCTTCTACTGTCTAGGTACGAAGGGGAACATTTGTTTCACCCAGCTGGGTTTGTGTTCTCACCGCGGCTTAACAGCACTCATGATATTTCCATCACCACCTCATAATAAACACCCAATCCCCTAAAATAACTTATAAATATTGTGTACAAAATGCCTGGTCAAGCAGTGTAGTCCAATCTAATCACAACATTGATAACATGTTAGCCTGTGAGACTAAACAGTAGTTTGAGTCTGCAAGGTCTCCATACATATTTCATTTGATGCAGTGCAGGCTTGACTTATTTGTTTTGTTCTTTGTTAGTTTCAATCTTGGTGCAGTATCTCTCTGAATTCCCCATTTTTGGGGGAGAAAACAAGGCATTCTTTATCAAATTGCCCCCAAAAACATCATTCATAGATATTTATCCTCACAAAAGGATGGATCACTGAGGAAAATACCTACAGTCTGTTAGAGATCTATAAACCGTTCAGGTGCTTCAGGCAGCTTTGTGCCCTACATGACAGGATGTCTCATTTACACACAAACACACTCACAAAACACACACACACTCTCTTGACTTCCTGCTGTGACGAGAGGAGTCTCAGACCGACCTATCAACGAAAAGATGAGACATCATGGTTGTGTTGCTCGGCACCTAAAGAGATCGTAAACGATAGCTTCTGGATCCTCTATGGTGTAAGCAGAGCAGGAAGAATACAGTATTAGGTATAGAACTGACTCGATGAGAGTAGAATGTTGCTGTTTAGAAACACTGGCCTTTATTATCACAGTTACATAAAGCATTTAAACGGGACATTTACGGTGAACATATCAACCTCTTTTGAATCGTCAAAATTCCACTTTCCGACGAGCTCAACCAGCAAAACCAAAAGGATGATGGGATATTCCTGTCTGTCCGCCCGTTTGAACTTTCCACAAGTTGTCTTGTGACAGTTTCAGTAGATTGCCGTGCTCCCCGACACAGGCGCACATCAACTGCACTCAGTTGTCCATGAAACCCTTCCTAATCTAACGATCATTAACATACCTCCGTAATCTGGCATGGCCCGGCTTCTGTTGACGTGGCAATGCTAAGAATAGGGCAGAATAGAGAGAGAACGACACCAGTGAACACGGGCAATGAGAAACGAGGAGTGGGGGCAGCGAGGGCCGGCGCGACGGTCTCAGCGCCGGGACCAGGTTGCTCTCTTCCTCAGCTGGAACAGCAAGGTCTCCCTGCGGTCGGCCCAGCTGTTGACCCTGAGGGGTCCACACCAGCTAATAACACGAGATCATCAAAAGCTTCCTTTGCTAACTGCTGTACTGTGGTTTATCGTTTTGGAGCCCAGACACAGCATTCGTGTCAGGCGCTAGTGTACCAGCAAGGGCCTATCCCAGTCAAGTGGATGTCTGTGGGGGAAAAAAGTCCATAACAACAGTTTTCCGATGCAAGTTTTTGTATCGGACAGAACATGAAGATGGTTTGGTGTGCTGACTGTGCATTCTAAGATCCAGGTCTTTCATTATGTCACACCTCTGACCACTCTCCTCAAGTCTCCGCTTGCTCAACATCGCCCAGTTGTTTGGCAGTTCACCCGTCAAGTGCGGGGCAACCTTACCGTGTGAAGCTGGAAAGAGAAGCACTATGTCTTGATGTATAATGCATGCTGTTTTCCCACTGCTACTGCAAGCCTGCCAGTTTGTTGGACTGCGGATTTGAGGGAGGAGTGAAGGGTGGTGTGTGTGTGTGTGTGTGTGTGTGTCACGAATGTGCATGTGTGAGTGTGGGTGGGTGGCGGGGAATGTATGTATGTGTGTATGTATGTGTGTGTGTATGTATGTGTGTGTTACGCATGTGTGGGTGGGGTCAGGAGGGGTGTTTGTCTGTGTGTGTGTGCTGGCCAGCTGTGGAGCCCACCAGGCATCCAGTTGCATCCCAGATTCCCCTGGTAACTCCATCTGCTTCTGGTGAAGCGTACGCACAATTGCTTTGGAATTTGACACCTGCTGGAAGAAATGTGTGTGCGCTTGTGTGACAGGTGTCACTGCGTGACTCGTCAGTATCGCTTCCTCAGTCCCTAGCACCTCCTCAGTTTCAAACGTGGGCCCTCTTGACTCAAGCACACACCTGATAACTTCATAAACACCACTTTAACCAGCTATGCCACTGAAAAGTTAGCATTTCGATGGTGTGGGTGGTTGGAATTTGTACTAAAGGAATACTTTTGATCAATTGTTGAACACATGGTGTGGCTGACATTGGACGTTGGAATAATGACATGCAATATGAGTAGTGTGATGCCCACATTTCAGTTTCTTCAACATTTAATGAGATGTGACAAAACAACTTGTAGAATGCTCTAGGAATGCTGCAGTGAAAAGCGAATGTTACTACATCTAACCCTTTCTCACTGTGACCTCCACCAGGGTTTTCCAGTAGTATACAGTACATTTGTATTGACCTGCAAGTAGTCCAATAGCCCAAAGTTAAATGTTTGAACAAGGTGCCCCTGTAAGCTTAAGAGGACAGATGGTGGAAGTGAGTCTGGCAATTATCTCTGTGACTCTGATAACTGTGTTTGCATTGCTAGATATGTTTGCTAAACCTCAAAATCAGTTTTCTTTATCACTTTTCAAGACTATGGTGCCCTCATCATCCTTTTTTGATGCAAGGGTTATTGCTGTCAAAGACTTGTTGACGTTTGTTAAATGTAATATACTTTTTAGACCTAGAGTTCTACATTTGAAAGATTTCCTGTACCCTTTGTGTTGGTTAGGGTCCAAGAACAAAACCATCTCAACCTATTTGGAGCTTGTTCTGTCACTAACATTCAGGGGGGGCACATTCAGTTTAGAATGACAATCTTTCCAACTTTTCCAGAATCACAGACACATTTTGTCCTACATAGAACAGTGTTTACTTAAGACATTTGCGTGTACTGCACACACTGCCTTTTGGCCCAGCCTGTAGAGCACAGCTCACAAGTATTCCTGTTGACACTCACAACTTGGAATGAGACGAGGGGTTGGCTTGTGTTTGTGTGTCTGTGGAACAACATGCAAATTAATAACAATGTCTGCAAACTAACAGTAGAGCTTGTTTTCACTGAGCTGTCCAGTTGAACAGGTGTTCGGTAAAATGTTATCACCCTACACAAGGCTGACAGTGACAGTTTTCATAAGTTAATGAATTGATTAAATTCAAGAGTTCATTAAATAAACCAACAGAAGGACCTCCGTATAGTATAAACAGGCTAGATTTAGAAAAGCATAACTGTGCTGTAGCATATCTATGGGTGCAATACTGTAGCTTTCCTGTGGTTAGTAAACAGACTTCCTGGTGTGTGTGTGTGTGTGTGTCTGTATGTGTGTGTGCTTGCGTATATGTGTGTGCACATGTGTCCGTAAGCCTGCGCATGTGTGTGTGCGCTTCTCTGTGTTCTTGTCTTTTCCGTGCGTGGGCTCTTCCTCCAGCGTGGGCGTGTCTGTCACTCGCTTCGCCGTGTCATCATAACCCTCTTGCGTAGCCCGTTCCTAGCACCCTTGTCACCTCCCTTTAACCTCTAGGGAGTATCTTCCTGAAGGACGTCAGAGCACAGTGGACTCCAGACACCCCCCTCTACCAAGGCCTACAACTACAACCCACCACCCTGGAGCCAGTCCAGCACCCCATCCACCCACCTCCAAAACTCCCAAGAGCCGACACCCTTCGACTCCTCCGCCAGCACTGGACTGCGCAACCGTGGCCGGTGTAGCACTCGGCTGCCGGTTGCTGCTGGGAAAGCGGCGAGCGTGTAACTCAGTCCGCTGGTCTCGTGGGCAGAGCCGAGGAGTACTGTTACACCGGCCTGCCAGCCCTTATGCATGTTTCATCTGTTGCTCTCGGAACAGAAGACCCTTTTGTTAGCGCTTGCAGCCCTCTCCTCTCCTCTCCAGCCTGAGGGACGGAGCGACTGCTGTTGTAGGGTGAGGACACAGGTCACACCACAGCTGACGAGGACAGTTTCAGCGACCGGGTACAGAGTCAGGCCAGAGCCAGGGCCAAACCCAGGACCAGGATATCCAAAGGATTTGCCGGATTGCCTGTTGTTAGTCAGTATCCCGAAGAGGTGTTCATCTTTGGAGCCAGTTGTGACACACACGCCGGGAGTTCAGGATTTTCCAAAGAAGCCTCGGCAATCGGAGGAGCAATTTTCCATCTAGCTGTCACCCGCTTCAGCAGATTCCACGAAATAGGACTTCCTGTACTCCTGTCGAGACACTCAACCATTCCAGCAAATCTTGATCGATCTCCCCAACCTCGGTATCACCTCAAGACAGTGTGTGTGGGTGTGTGTCACGTTCAATCTCCAAACTGTGGTGCGGGAAGCCAAGACCGAGCATGACCGAGGCCCTCCGGCCGCCCGCGGTCCAGGTGAGCATCCCTCTCGACGCCCCCGTCTACTCGGACGGCGGCAACCACGCCGCCTCGGACCATTCCGTCTGGTCCAGCTACTCCACCCCGACGCTGCGGCGGAAGCGCTTCAAGATGCGCCGCATGAGGAACGTGCCGAGCGAGCGGGAGAAGGAGAAGGAGCGGGAGAAAGAGCGGGAGAAGGGCTCGCCGGCGAACGGGCGCCCGGCGAGCCGCTCCCACTCGGCCTCCAAGGAGTACCTGCAGCTGCCCTCCATCGAGATCACGCCATCCAGCGACGAGGACGCCATATCCTCCTGGTCCAACTGTTCCACGCCCAGCGCCTCGCCGCGCCGCAAGCGCTTCCTGCTCCGCAAGTGGCTGAGGGTGCGCGAGAAGAAGGAGCACGGCAGCGAGAGCAGGTTGGTGTGAGGCGAGACTGGCCCGTTTGTTCTAACAAAACCTCCCACTGACCCCCAACCGGGCCGGTCCCTCCAATCCCATCCTCCCTTCTCCCTCCCAATCTCCTTGTATCCTGCAGCCCTCTGCTACTGCCAATTAGCCGTTGTGCTAACTCCAGAAAGAGGATGCTAACTGGTGTTGTTCGTTTGTAGTTTTTCAAAGTTTAGGGAACGTTGTCGTTTTGTTTAGGTCATGGTCCTGTGATTTTAATGGGGTGTTTTATGACTTTATGGCAGCCTGTCGCCCTTTGTACGATCAGTGTTTGTTGAGTAAATAAAGAGCAACCACAGGATATGTCTATATACTGTCGGTTGGAGGTTCACCCACACAGGTTCTTCTAGTCCATAGTTTATAGTTTTTAGATATAGTTTATATTCAGCATAAAAGCCTGTGCGGATACATCTTCCATCGACACCGTATTCTGTAGCTGCTCATTATTCATTATACATTTACATTTACGTTTTAGTCATTTAGCAGACGCTCTTATCCAGAGCGACTTACAGTAAGTGCAGGGACATTCCCCCGAGGCAAGTAGGGTGAAGTGCCTTGCCCAAGGACACAACGTCATTTTACAAGCAAGGTTTTCAACGTCATTATACAAGCAAGCACATCTCAAAGTAAAACAAATTAAAAATCAAAGTTCTGTTTGGGCGTTTGTCTGCGGGCATTTGCAAAAAATATGTTAGCAGTTCAGAAAGCAGTTTGACACTGTTTGAGCACCCATTTATATACCGCACATTACAGCACTGTAATCTCAGCCTGTTAAGCGTGTTCAAATAGATTTGTATCAGATTCCTTAAATGTGATCCTTAGTTTTCCATTAGAGAGAAGGGTTAAAGTGTAGTCCCTCCACAGTTTAGTCTTAGTTTACAGTGATCAGTCAACCGAGGCAGGTTTGGACTGGAACAGTCTCAAGTCAGCACCACCTTGCAGAATTAGCCAGAGACATGCACATTCCGCTGCCCTCTCCATCCTGTCCCCTGGTGCTTCACTGATCATGAGTCAGGACCGGAGTCAGTCCTCAACTGGGTTTCTTTTCCAGGAAATACTTCAGGCCCCTAGTCTACAGCCTATAACTTTGACCTTGGGTTCTTTCTGGTCAGGATTCAGGGGGAAGCCCCCTGGCTTCGAACATCACTTCCTGGTTCTAGTGGGGGGTTCTGGTGTGGTCCAACTCCAGTTGGAAGGCACCGAGTGGCAGATGGTAGACAACATTCGGATGGTTGCGCCATGTTATGGAAGGTCTCTCCGAACCAAAGATGTGTTCTCCCCAGAGACATGCATGCAATACACTGCCTCTTTCGCTGTGAAATACTGGCCTGTTATCCCCCTCAGCCAGGCACATCTCCAGTATATCTACCCTTAATGCAGGACATTCCTGCAGTCATATTTCAGCTGTTTAATGGGTTCGTGTTCGGTTGACACGGTGCAAGATAGATCCCATCGTGGTCTGTTTTGTTAACAGGATGGATGAAAAGATGAAAGACCCCTGCCAGTGGCTAGTGCGTTACATAACCCACACATCCAATATTTATCACTCTGTCAATAATTTATAAAGAAGAACAAGCTATTTGCATTATCCAGTATTGCATAGTGGGTACACAGAAAGAATAACAAGATATAATTTGACTCAGCCAGTCTTGTTGCCTGTGTAGGGGTCACGACCCTGTGTCATGATCTACGATTCTGAAGTACAGATCGTGTATTGACGTCAAATCCATAAAGAAGCTGGGACAAAATGACAGCAGTTCAATACTGTGTCATTACGCTACATGCCACTTATATTTGATGCCTGTTCACTTGTGTGACACTTGAATTATTTCTAAGATGTAATACTTAATGAGAAGCGTGGAATGTACACTCAAATCTTAGATTTAGATCCATCTTACTCAATATATTATAGCAACGTGCTCAGAACTTCCAATAACCAACTGGACTGCAATGATTTTAGACATTAAACTGGCTTTGGAAAAACGACTTTCCAATAAAGTCTTGCTTCCAGGTGACTTTATTTTGAGTGGCCATAGCAAGTATTTACTGAAGTCATAGAATATTTTATAAAACAGCAGGGCTCATAGTCAGTGAGTATTCTATAGCTCTTGAAAGCAATGAAAACCCCTGTCCTTGTTCTTGGGTTACATCCTCGTTGGCATCTTGTAAATCAGTTGCAGTGGTTGTTATATCATTTTATTGTGTTCATTCCTTCTCAAGGCCAATGTTGGGCTGTTTCAGTAGAATGTGGGTTATAGGGCATGAACAGTCAGCTGTGAGGAAAACGTACGAAATCAGGAACAAATTGTGGGAACTTATTTTTCCCCACCTGCCCAAACCTTGGCAGCTCCAGGCTTTAGTTCAAGCCAGCTGTATTTGGTTAGTTAATGTATAAACAAGCCATAGCAGTTAAACTGGCCTGTGTTGTGTCTATGGCCACCTTTGGACATTTTGGAAACGGTTAAGTGGATTTAACACGGAACAACTGTCAAGCATGCTGTGAGTACCATAGCTATCTTTACCCTAGCCATTAGGTCAAGAATACTGGAGATTCATTTGCCACAGTAAGTGCATCTGAACGTTGTTTAGAGGCGATAGGGTTTGGTAATCTTGTACACTAGTTTTATTACTCAACGGTCTGCCTAAAACCTGCCTAAAATCAAAAGGACGCATGTAGTAACTATTTGCCTGAATATTCTGTGAATGAGTGGCAAATTAATACAAATGTCCTTGATAATCTTTTGTTGCAATCAAGCGTTATGAAGTTTGTTGAGAAATGAGGAGTGAGAAGTAAAAATAAAAGTTTTAAAAAGAACGTTGCCTAGTTGAGAAAGATTGAGGCCAAATGTTTTCCTTCATGAAGAGTCTTAGAACAAGACTGATCCCATGGGACAATGTTGATTTAGCTGTCTGATCTCCAGCCATATCCTATTGGACACTTGAGCTCTATAAGAGGGAAGCCAAGTACTGGGCTGTTCTACCAGTTCAGAAGAGGATCTGGAAGGGTGCAAGCAAAGACAATAAATTCCGGTACAGTGACAACATCCCTGTACTCACTCTTATCTTCTGTGTGTTTGTCATTTTCCGAAGTGATACTGATGGGGTTTTTTCTACCGGCCCATGTGAGAGAGGGTAGATTATGTATGAGATAAGTGTGTGTGTGTGTGTGTGTGTCTGCTCTAGTTACCTAAACCTAGAATCAGGACAGAATTAGTGTAGAGTGGTGTGAACGGATAAGAGCACAACTATTTTGGGGAATCAAAAGAGTACTTCATCTTTCGGCAGGTGGTTCTGTTTAGTCCAGACTTTTACATTCTGAAATGTGTTTTGTGAAACATTGGAGTAAGGAAAAAAAGCTATTGTGTGAGAATGGAAAGTATTGCTAATTCAGTCAAAGAGATTCAAATGTTGTCTGGTGATGAACGCCATCTAGACATTGTTGTGACCAACACAGATTGAATGAGGACATGAATCATCTTTTGGTCCTTCCTTGGACACCATGGTGTACAGCGATTGATAAACCTAGGAGTGGATGTCAGAAGTTGACAAATGCATTCACTTACGTTTTCACACATCTTCATAGAATGGAAACCGCTATTGCCTGTGAATCAAGTCCACCCGGTCGGATCAGATAGAACAGGACACATGGTCCTCAATTTTGTGTAGATTTCTACTCAGAAAACCCATCTTGTAACCGACTTCTTCAGAATGTGCACCAAAACAATGCTTTGAAATGTCCAACATGCAAAGAAGCTAACCCCCCCCCCCCCCCCCCAAGATCGTGCTGTAACACAGTCCATGTCTGTAAGTCTAGAGTGTCTTGGTACACCTCAAGCATATTAGCTCCAGAACCCATATCGCATTGATAGCGCAGAGTGAGTGAGGGACAAGGCTGGGGTATTATGTCTTGAAAAAGGTCTGCACTTTCACTATGTGATGTGTGTGTATACTGCCCACACTGAGTTGTAACGTGTAAACTCACAGGAAAAAAAGGTGTAATCTCACACTGAGGTACCTTTCAGATGCAGTATATGGCTATAGCTTGTGAATGAGGACATCTTTGTCTTTCTCTTTAAACCTGGCTATGGTTCTCAAACTTATAAGGCATGGCTTCCAGAAGAAAGAAAGAAAACTGGTTGCAGTACGGCTAACTATGTGCGTAGCATAGTTTTCCTTCTGCTGTACTGTTAAACTGCTGTACTGTTAAACTGCTGTACTGTTAAACTGCTGTACTGTTAAACTGCTGTACTGGGTCCGACTTGGACTAGAAGAAACACTTTTAGAACCGAATTTGGAGGGGACGTCCTTTAATACATACTGTATATATCAGCACTTTCAAATCTTGTTTTCAAGATATTGTCTGAGTTCATCTTTGGGAGTTTCATTTCAGAGCGTTTTCTACACCTGTGTCTCCAGCACACAGGTGCCTGTTCTTTCGGGCCTCCAACTGGGAATGCGATTAGAGTGTGTGTGAAAATGACTGTAATACTGGCATGCTGTTAAGACCCCCTAGATGCCTCAGTATAGTGCAGTGTTTGTCTGGAACTTTTTCCCAGAATGCATCTTCAAAATAAAGCTAGAATTATATTGGCTGTGTTGGCAATTATCTAAAAATAGATTTAGAGGCGACAACAAAACAGAATATCTCTTTGAGATCTCCCACAGTGCAAACAGAGCTCCAAGCAGTCTGTGTCCATGGTTACCATGATCCTTTCTCAGTCGTAATCAAATAAATAATGGAACCTGTCTAATTGTAGACTGGGAATAGATCAAAGAGTCAGTGTAGAACTTCCACGTTTTAAAACTCCCTTCAAAAGTCGTGATTCCACTGAGTAGCTCCCCTCTGGTGTCACATGCTGCCCCCTAGTGACGCAATGGGGAATGAATGTTCTTCAGGTTCCACGATCTCCCCCCCAAAATAGGTCTGTGACGGTTCGTTCCGAGTAACTGCACCCGACAGGATCCAGGCACCGTGTTGTTTTGGGTGTGAGTGTGTGATGTAGGGCTGTCCCCACTCAGTCGACTAGTGGATTTTCTGGTCGATATGCTCTTGGTCGACTAAGACTTTTTTAGTCGAGCTGCTGTATGGCAGTGTGAGATCCGATTCCCGCTTGTGTCATCATTGCTGAATTAACAAAATGTTCTACAGAAATTGTAGATTATACAAACTCTGCCAACAACGGTTTATTTTTCATAGTTCGACGTCGAATATGATGTAGCCTACCACCTGAAAACGTAAGTTGGCCTAGCCCTACTTCGCTCATGCTAACGCGCTGGGTTGAAAAATGAATATGCCGATTTTAAGAATTACATCCAAATCGAATGACATTATCTTCTCCGGCCAAGACAACAAAATATTTCTCTGTTGCACCGTTCCCCACTCAGCTTCTACTAAGTTTGCATGCTGCAAGCTTCAGGGAGTGATAAGCGCGCTCTGATGATTTGCATGTTAAACAAACAATATTTTTAATTTGTAGTATATTGTAAGAGATACCATCGGCATTTGGTTACAACAGGACTGGTGATACAAGTCTTATTATTAGTAGGCTATTAGGCTGAATCTGCAATGTGCAGCAGCCATTGAGTCAGATCGGGGAAAATGTTTGTACGTTTTTTTTGGTGAAAAAAAAAGCGATTCAAATTTCGATTAGTCGATTTTCAGACGTTTTAGTCGAGTATTGGTCGACCAAAGAAAATCTTAGTCGGGGACAGCCCTAGTGTGATGATTGACAGCTGCCTCTCTGTCGCTCCTCCAGCAGCCAGCAGAGCAGCCAGCAGAGCAGCCATGAAGACGACTCCACTCGCTTCCTGACCCCCCTCATCCGAGAGGAGAGGTAAGTGTGTGTGTGTGTGTGTGTGTGTGTGTGTGTGTGTGTGTGTGTGTGTGTGTGTGCGAGCATGGGTGTACGAATCCATGTTCTCTGTTCCGGACAGTCATGTTCTGTCTGCTTATGTTTTGATGATGTGTTTTGGGGGGGGTTCTGATATCAGTTAAACTCTCGCGCGTTGAAAGAAAAAAAAGATGTCAGTCTACTGAAAACAAAACCTTTGTATGGATGTTGCAGTGCTGCCCTGGATGTCTGTTGCACAGCTGCATTTTCATCACTAGAGGGCAGTATGTGCTCATATGGACGCCCAAGCTGAAATGATGCTCATTATTTTGCATCACTTTTGTGCACTCAATAATGACTTGCATGAGACCACTGTTACCTTAACAGCATTGCAGCTATGTGGTAGCAGTTATGTCAACATCAAACTGGCAGTAAAATCATTATTAAAATCCTTCAACGGGCTGTAAAATCATTCAACCGTTTTGAATAGTAGACAGTGTAGTACGTTCTATTGTTACACATCCAAGGACGGTAAGGAACTTCAATACTTTCCAGAACCTGCTTTCTGCATATGCGGTTAGTTACTGCTTTGAGGAGGCAATTTGCATTTAGATGAGAACTTGCCTTAAAGTGTTAGCAACCAAATGTTGCTAGAACACTGCACTGTCTCCTGGACCTCTCTAGCTCCCCATAGCTCAGTGCGAGTGGGCGTCGTACTGCTGGCTGCTGGCAATAGCTCTGCATTACCTCCTGTCAGCGGTGAGGATATACCGCAGTGTTGTCAGGGCAGGGGCCAGGGAATAGGGCAGGCCAGGGGTGTAAATCACCTAGCCGGGGCGGTGAGAGAGCAGCGAGCAGGGCAGAGTGAGACCGAAAGGCCCATGCATACCTCATCCCCAAGACACTACAGACAGAGGCAAACTCAATTACCCAGCTGCGGTACTGTTTCAGGCACCTGGCTATAGTTGTCTCGTATTTGCCTGAAATATTTGCCTTTAGCGGGTTTTACGGTTCGGGTGTAATTGAGCGTGGCTTTACTGTCTTGTCGTAGACATTGTCGCAAATGAAGAAGGACAGTCGTTTGGATGAATTGTCTGTCATTTGAAAATGGATGCAAAACGGATGTTCACTGAAGAGTCAGCATTTTAGCTCCCGTAGATTACCCTCATCTCTCTTCCACTTTTTTTTAATCTCTTTCTTTCTTTCGCTTTCTTTCTCTCTCTTTCCATCCACCTTTATTCCTCTCTCCCTCAGGCTCTAAGTCTATCCCAGTGTTCATTATTGTAGCCTGCTACCCCACCCACCCTCTCTCCCTCTCCCTGCACTCTCTCTCTCCCTCTCCTTCCACCCCCGCCAACTCTCTCTCTCTACGCGCGCGTTCCATCTCTTTCTCTCCTTGCTCTCTCTTTCTCTCTCTGTCTCTCCTTGAATAGGAACTTTACCTTTAACCATATGGGATGTCTAGTGCATGGTCTGCTCCTCCTCCTGGCTGTGTGCGTGATAGCTCGTGTGGGGCGACTGCAGGGGGAACATTCTGTACCCATCTTTAGAGGGCACGGAATGTCATGTCTCCTCTGCAGGTAACCTGCGAGTCGGTATTCTTCCTTTGCTGTCTGTCTGTCTGTGTGCTCTGCCTGTCTCGCTCACGGCGTTAGGATAGCACGTTAGCATGCTAGGCTATCAGTGGAGGATATAGCACAGCCTGTAGAGGTGTGGTAGTGGTAGGAAAAGGAGAGGGATAGCATGGCACATTCTGTGCCACGCGTCGTGGTCTTAGTATGCCTCGTAAGATGCGAAGTGTTTGAGGCTGGAATGTGCTGTCAGCCTTTCGCTCGGAAACCGTGCGGTCGATGATGTTTGCATGTTGATTTGTTTTGTTGATTGGCTAATGAGGAAATCAAGGATGCATCATTTAAACTGTTGCTGTCCCCTATGTTTAAAAAAAAATATATAACTAAAGCAATGTTTTCCTCAAACCACATACACTGCACTGAAGCTGGCAAAAAATATATATATTTCGTCGAGACATTGTTTGATGCAGAGACCATATTAAACCCAAATTATTGAACTGAATTGACATCGATCATGGTGTGGATGGAGCGGTGCATAACTCTTTTAGATGGACTGACTGTTCTCTCCTTCTTCTTCTTCCTTCGAGGTCTGACAGTGCAGTGGACAGGATCAGGTAAGTGACCCACCCCCGCCATCAAAACCTCACACCCTGCGCCCGCTGGCCTTGTGGGGAGGAGGGCTCCCCCGTTAGTCACCCCACCGGCCCCCGCCGGCCCCCGCCGGCATGTGACACACATCTACGGCTTTTTGTCTCCCTCAGGCAGAGAGGTGTCTGAATGCCCTTTGGCGTCGGGGAAAGCCTGCGCAGAGAATACAGTTTGCAAAGCCGCGGGAATGCTATTGTTTGCTTTTTACTGGACAAACAACTGGCCTGACAATGGCACAAACAGCGCTTTGTCAGGGGGGGACAGTAGGGTTCTGGGGTCGGGAGGGTTTCCTGAGAGCTGCTCTCGTGAGGTGGCAGGGACTGGAGGGCTGTCCCGGAATTGGATCGGTTCTCCCGGGTGGTTTTCAAGCAGGCTTGTCTCTGGAGAGAGAAGAGGGGAGAGACAGAGAGGAAGAGGGGTGTGAAAAAGAAAGCGTCTGTACTTGACACGGTCTGAAGAGGTGAGTCACGGCTCGGTGTTGCCACAGTGGTGGATGAGAGGAGGCACGGCGAGCGTGTGACAGCCGTCAGTGCTGCATGTCGTTCTGAAACTGCCGTCGCCGACTGTCTGCTTGGCGAGGAGGAGACATTCGTGTTGCGTATTGTTGTGTGATGCGATACACACTGTGAAGTACGGCACGATGTAAATGGGTCAATGGCGTCTTGTTGTGGTGGAAGATGGAAAAGGGGATTTTTACAGTTTGTTGGATGCTGAAAGTTGCTCATTCTTATCTATGATTATACTATGATTATCAGTAGTCATTGCTGGATGTCTGTCTGACAGCCAGCCATGGAGACAGATAAAAAGACAGACAGACATGTAGATGACACGTAGACAGTTAGACCAGTGACCACCTCCACACGGTCTACAGTGGATCTACCATGGCCAATCAGCATTTGCATCCAGTATCAGAACAGCCTGCTCGATGACCCAGTAGTACATCCCAGGCACGGGGATGAACAGGGAGGACTTTGATGCTGCTTTCTTTCCAGCTTAGGTGTACCCTACTGTCAAACCTGGCAACTCGGCTAAATATAATGCCTCTCTTTTTGTTTCTGCTCTACTCTCTGAAAAGGCACTGATGCGTACCCCCCTGTGAAGCACAACAAATCTTGATTTGTGGAATAGATAAACGTAGTGGCAACTACGTTTAGACAATAAATCTATTTACACGGCCCAGATGTCTATATGAAATTAGGGACTACATACTCCAGACACAATGCACTGGACACTGTGCTTAGCGAGCTGTCCATTTAACTGGCGGCTGTTTCCAGTGGTCATCAGTCTGAAACCTTGTTTATTGATGCTCTGCCGTGGTTCTTGTCACGGTTAAAGATGAGGATTGAGGGCCTCTTCATGAATGTTCTAGAACCCTTTCAGGTGTGGATCTTCTCACTGCACTTTGTGTGTCTGTGTGTGTGTGTGTGTGTGTGCGCGCGCGTGTGTGTGTGTGTCAGATATATTCCTGTCCTGTATAGCAAGCATGACAGCAGTCCCAATTGAAAGTACAGACCACCACACACTTGAAACTCCAAAATGTATCCATCTTGCATCCTGTAGACTACCCAATATTTTTAGACCTGGACTAAGTATTAGTGGTGTAAAGTCTCTGGAGCTCAGAGTGAACTCTGCACGGTGATGCTTAAGTGGTCATGAGTCATACTCCAGAAGCCAGGATCAATACCAACTTGGTATATAGGCATCGGTTAATAATTAATGCAAGAAGCCATTTGGCAGGGGGTTTAGTGAGCCTCTGAAATCTCTGCCGTTCGCATTATAAATAACCTACTGAATAACCTATCACTTTCTGGCTTGGTACTCAGACTACACAGAAATGTACCATCTTTGTATTCTTTTCCAAGCCTCCATCTTGTTTGTGTTGCCTCTCTGGCACCGTACAATGCTAGCTTCTAGTGTCTGATGTAGCTTTTGTGGCCCTACAAACGAAAGTCGTTGTGATTACGCCAAAGAGACCTTAGCTAGTTTACCTTTCTTTATTTCCCCCTACCATGTTAACCTTGTTATATCGATATCGAGTGATATAACCATGTCATATCACTGTTCTTTATCAGTTGCAGAAATAGCTCTGTAGTCCTTGGATAAAAGGCAAGAAAAGATCTATATCTTTTTTTTTTTTACCTCTGAGGAGTCCATTTCCTACGACCAAGCAGCAACCACATTGCTCTCTGCTTTTCAATCACTAAGCCATCGATTCTTTCTTGTGGGGTGAGACATTACACTCTCCCACAGTTTGTGGAAAAGTCAGCAAAACCTGACCTTCCTCAAAACATTATTCAATAGCCCTGGAGTAAATGATCCCATGAAATGAATAAATGATACGTGGAAAGTGGTCAACGAGCTCCGCTCTGTAGTCCACGTACTGCACTGCAGACGAGGGGACTTATTTAGGTCAACCCTTTGACCCCCCCGCCCCAACACTCCACCCCCACCCCAACAACACCCCCCCACCACAACACCACCGCCCAAGATGGCTTAAAGTAGTGTACTCAAATACTTTTCTTCCATTCCACCTCTCTCTTAAACAAAATTGCATCTCCATCTCTCCCAACCTCTTTCTCTCTCTATTCCTGTGCATTCTGTGTGAAACGAAGCATTTTGTGACCGAGTGGCTGGGAAAACGCTATGACAGGGGACGGTAATGATTTTTTGGGGGGTTTTGTTGTCGTTGTTGGAGGATGATGTAAGGCTGCAACAGAAAGCGGGTCAGGGACAGTCCAGGGCAGCTCTGCCTGTAGGAGCTACTGGGAGGGGGGGTCAATGACGCAGCTGCTCCCACACACACACACACACACCCTCTCCACACACACACACACACACTCTCAACCCCTCCTCCTCCCCCTGTGTGCGCGTGTACGCACACACCACCGAGAGAACTGCTGACGCTCCTATTCACAAAGACTCCGCCAGGCTCCGGTCCAAGGCGGTCGCCCGCTGCCATTTTAACGCCATCCTCCCAGCTCTCCCCAGCGCAGAGGCACGATAAAAAAAAAAAAGGAGGTGGAGAGAAATGGAGCGGGGGAGGGGGGGAGGGGGGAGAAAGGGAGGAGGGTGAAAGATGGAGAGAGAGACGCGATCGAGTAGTGGGTAGACGACCGGCCGCGTCAGGCAAGCCCATCTCAGAGTCTGCCCAAGACCTTCCCACACACACACACACCACGGAGAGGCAGCCAATCGGAGCGCTCGCATCCCTGACCCGTCCGCCGGCGTACAACTGCACACACAGAGAGGAGGGAGGCAGATGTGGAGAGGCGCTGGGAAGAGGCAGCACCACACAGAGCTCCTGCCAACTTCACAGCATCCTTAGCAGGGCTTCAGACAGGAAGTACAGGGAGGAAACGATCCCAGTTTTCTCGTAGACCTCGTGGATTTCCATACACTGAAAAGCCAGGCAGCAAAGACTGTGTAATATTGGCACTTGGAGGATTCATGATCAATTTGTGGAGGAAAGGGAATTTGATTCTGCTCTCTCAATCTCAAAGGCATTTCAACTTTTTGGCGGGGCGGTAGATTGTTTTTTCTTTTTGAGGATTTTAAGTGACACAAAAATTCTTCGGGGGGGGGGGGGGGGGTGAAATTCGCCGTCATTTGATTTCAAACGGTGCCGGCCATGACAGTGGAGCTGTCTATTTTGAAACTTGGTTTCGTTGTCGCCTGAGTCAGAGGGGTAGGATGACGCGCGCGTGAAGGGACAATGACGATGCCATAGCAGGCCAGCGGCGCGTCACCCTCGGGAGGAGAAGAAGCACTCGTGGGGGCTGGAGACTGAGAGAGGCCATGAGAGCCGGGACAGGGGACAGGATGGTGTCTGCCTGTTCACCATGCACAAACACAAGGTCAGGTCATCTCTTTCTATCCATATGTATGCACGGTATCTCCTGGCTTGTCTTCCGAACGGCTGTTTGTGTCGCTTTGGATTGGCTCATCGAGCCGTGCTGACCTACAGTGTGAGCAGCTGTAATTATGAGAGCTGATTGGCGTCTTTCGAAACGACAGTCAGATCATACTTGCGTCGATTCAAGGCACAAGGCTGATCCTCCCTGCTGGACTTGAACTCCTTGCCCCCCCCCCACCCCCACCCCCTGCTTTGTCCTACCCTCTGTATCACTTTCTTTGGAAAGTGAAAACGACTGCTGTGCTTGCAAAATGCTTGTGGCTGCCAAAATAACATTGACCTTTCCAGACTTCCCCAAGATGAAAAAAAACAACATTTGGTGGTTCGCTATTCAATTAGGGCCCAGCACATCCATTGTCGCCACATGACCACCTTAAGCACTTAATTCAAATACGATACGGAGTGTCTAAACCGATCGATGGGTCCACACCTGCAAATGGAACCTAATCACATCTGGACAGCTAGTGGCTGCTAACATAAATCAACAACATGCAGTCCTCCCTGTGGTCGGGGGCATTACAACACCTCCTGTGCGGCGTCAGGGTGTTCCTACGCAGTGGAGTGGCCCCCTCCGAAAACTTGTCAGCTGATCTCCTCTCTGCATCCCCCATTAGCCCAAATTTGGCACGATTTATGGGGCCTGTCGGCCGGGTATTCAGATGGGGCGCAGTGCCTAACCCCTCCGTGATGGATACCCCCGGCAGGCAATTCTCTCTCCCATCCTGGTGAAGCTCTCGTCGCAGGTTTTTAATTAGGCTGAGGGATAGCGCCTAATGACCACATAGAGAGCTATTAGTCCTGGGCCCACCTTAGTCTATCATTATGGCTGTGTAACTACACAATCAAACTATCGAATACTTCCTATTAAAAAAAAAGGAAGTTCTGCTTGCCATTTTTTCCCCAGCCCTCGTTAATGGTGACTGTGTGAGCTGATAAGTCAAGTAGCAATTTATGGATCCAGGTTCAAACACCATCGTTTACCCACAGTGTCGTTTTGAAGTGGTAACATTCTCAAACCTAAAATAATTCATAGAGTGTTTACAGATTTGGGTCAACAGGACAGTCAGTCATTGTTAGATGAGCACAAATTTTTTGGCCAGCTTGCCTATGTCCCACATTTAGACGTGATTCATTAGACCAGTGAGACCTCAGTGGCTGTAACACAGAACACTTCACACTGTGCCCGGGGTCATGCTGGGAGGGCATCTGTCTCTCCTGACGTCTCCTCCTCCTCACAGGGGGGGGACCTGGTGAGCTGTTTTCATCGTCCAAACTCGGTCCTAAATAGCCTCAACGATTTGGTACAAGCGTGCAAACAAAACACAGGGGGGGGAAAAAAGACCGTTTCGCTGATGAGAAATACGTCCGAGTGTACTATTTCAGAACCTCTCACGCAGAAATCTTTCATCAAATTACTTTTACCGATAAACACTCAAGTGTTTCTCCCGACGCCATGAATTATTACCTCCTTCCACCGGCAGTTCAGTGTGGCACCAACAGGGCACCATACGTTCTCCCTCTTCCACTCCCAGATCCTTATATACCCGTCAGCCGGTGTGTGTCTGCGGGCAGGCCCAAGCTGCTGACGAATCACACAAGCCTCCGGTGACTCCTAGAAATTTAGTTATGATCATTAGCGAATCCATCCTGCTGCTAACTGCTAACGCCCGCGTTTCGCCCTGTCAGCAGCCTAGCGCCAAATGCTAATTCTACTGCACATACCCGCAGGGGGGCGTACACACACTATGTCACAGGAGCAGGCCCATCTGTCTAATACTCATATGAGTAATTAAGTATGATCCTTAATTGTGGAATTACGGGCATACATGCGGGCGCTGCGTATCCGTGAGACTGTAGAAACACTCTTAGCTCAGGGGACGCGGAGAGAAACGTTCTGAAGTGGACCCCTGATATGACGTTATCCTCTGCCAGGTGGCCTTTTTCACTGTCCTAACCCCGGCCTCTCCTGCTTATTAGAAAGGACTCTCCCAGACTTCATAAATCAAGAGGCTCAATCTGCATCTTATCTCTCCGGGCTGATCCGCCCCCGGCCCACACCCCCCCAGTCGTCCGGGGGTGATCGACTACCCCGGCCAGCCTGAAGGGTCCGTAGATTATTCACGGTGGGGCTGTCCACTCTCCCACCCAGGGGTGGGTAAGATAGCAAACGCCCTGTTCCAGAAACAACCAGGGTTCAAGTTCCGCATGACCCTGGAGCCCTGTTGAAGCGTGTGTTTTCACCTCCCTTGTTAGTTCTCCTATGAAAACCACAAGCATGGATAGGATCTGCAAAACAAATCGAATGAAAATTGCGGATCTGTTTTAGTCAATGTTGGCATAATATCCGTACTAATACACATTAAAGCACCGACAGTAAATATATTTCTCTCACTGGAGCAGAAATGACGCTCAATTTAGTCTCCACTCGCTTCGGAGCGTGGGCTGCAGAGAGAGAGATCCTAGCCACTGAGAAACGTCCTCCCATCCCACACAGGGTAACCACTTTAGTGGGCGCTGGGAACCCACTCCGACTCAGACACAATGGAGGGAATGGTGAATGAGTGAGGTGAGTGAATGGCCGAGTGAATGAGTGACTGAGTGGGAAGGCCACGCATCTCCCCGGAGAGGAGAAGTGAGCGGGATGCGAGACAACCCTCGGAGGATGGGAGTTGAATAGTCAAAGTAGAAGCGAGTGAGCGAGGCCTCAGGAGTGATTCACGGGAGACGTGGGCGCTGCCGTGTTGAGTCACGGTGGACGGAGGGCGCGGCAGAAAGGAAGCGCGCGCACACACGCACGCGCGTAAGCGATGGCCTTGGAGATAAGATGTGTCTGAGCTTCCTTTCGCTCCGAGAAAATCCTGTCAACGACAACATCTATGTTGTCCGTATATTCGTCATATTGTCGTCCAATAATATGACAAATGCCATATTTCTAATTCATTTACCAGAGTGAAGTTATATTTCTGGAGGTTGTGAGCAATTTGCCAAAACCCTTATGTAACCCCACACCCTGAACACAAAATAACTTGACTCGATCAACTTTCTCTTTAAGATCTTCCCAGATGTCGAGCCAAGACAGTCAGAAAGGGACTTGAGCTCGTTCCCCACCAGACTCTCTCTCGACCGGCTTTGACGCCAGCTTGCGTTTCATCATGCTGTGTCTCGGGTAACCCCGGGTAACGCCGACTCACAGCGCGCGAACCGGCGGTTCCGTCCCAGCGGCAAGCTGGGAGTGTGGTTGTCATGGGTATCCAACCTGTGTGGACACCTGCCGGTGATGCCCCCCGCCATGTTTCTGATTGTGTCGCCCCCTCTTCTCTACCGATAGGCCAAGCAGAGGAAGTGGAAGAAACTGATATGGAGACCGCAAAGGTAGGATATGCACACTTCCGTGGCCCTCCATCCCCCATCCATCATAGCCTTTCAGCTGAGCCGTTAAAAACATCTCTCCGTGGCACTGTGAGTTCATCTTCATGATTGTGTTACGACCGAGCATTACAGTCCTTGATCGGGGGTTGGCTGATGAAAGTCAAAAGGACCGTAGCAGATGTTTATGTTGTACAATTCAAATGGACAAGCGGCCATCTTATCTGCCACGTGATCCTTCCCTGCTCAGCTCCGCCGGTCTGGCACATCCTCTCGGCTCTTCTTGGCAGAATTAGTTTCCTGGGTATTGGTATGGGTCAGAGACCTATTATTAAGTAGACCACGCATCAAAGCTGGGTAAAGATGGCATCTCGTTGGTTTCTATCTGAAGTGCTCAGTGGCGCATTGAAGCTTGCAAAACCTAGCCGCGTTCCGTGGGGGGGGTGGCTTGTTACAGGTAGACACCCTGGCTCCTGTTCTCCGATTTCACAGTGTCAGGAGGGGCTGCGGCTCGTCCTTTAGCTGCACATCGATGGCGTACCAGATGCGCTGTCAGCGTTGTGGTGCACGCCCGGGCCCCCGTCGTGTCCCCGCAGAACTGTGTCACCCTGTGACTCTCAGCCAGAGGTGGCCTGCTTCACTTTCCTGTATGCTGCAGTGCCTTATGTGTGTCTGTTACTGGGTGAAATGCATCAAATATAGTTTAGGTTATACTCGCCACAGTAGACTTTACCTTAGCATGCATACTAATGCATACTAATACAGTATTATATATAATGTAAGTACACCAGGTTATGCTTACTAACTAAGCAATCTGAGCTTAAATTGTCTATATAGGACTGTGTTAGCCATGCTACAGAATTGTGGTTGGAAGCGGATGCTTGAGTTTCTTTGTGCTTTTCGAGATGATCACCTCAGATGTTACATTAGTGGGAATATTCACTATTTTCTGGGGTTTGGGGGGGAGGGGGGTGATTGTGTGGGAAAATCGAACTGAATTGCCTTGGTACATTTGTTCAGTGGAAGGCGGGGAGGTGTGTTTTGTCGAGTGGAAGCTTTGCGGCTTTTTCATTCAGAGTGATGTTAATCATGTGCTCGGCTCAAAATAACTCAAGTGTTGTTCATGAATGCTTTGTGCTGTTTTGATGGCATGACAACCAATGGCAAACAATGAACTGTGTGTGTGAGTGTGTGTGTGTGTGTGTGTGTGTGTGTGTACACCTGTACAAGGTTAGAACTAGCAGGTGGGGTCCACATGTGGCTTTGTGAAACCATCTCCTCCTGACTTTGATGATAATGGGCTCTACTTGTCTCTATGGCAACTGAGCAGACTTTGGTGGGGTCGAGAGGATGAGTCAAAGCTCAGACTAGACCCGTACATACATACTTAAGCCCTTCATTCTACTCCACTTCGTGTCCTACATGTTTGTGTGGGCGTGTGTGTGTGCATGCTCCAGCAAACATATTCAACATGCCAGTTTGTATAAAGTATGTGTGTGTGTGTGTGTTGACACAGTACGAGCAGCACTAAAAGTGACAGCAGAAAGGTTGCAGCGATGCAGAGGGAACACGTTCACTGTTGTTAATGAAGCCTGCTGGACGAGGAGCCAGATGGGCTCACCTCTCTATAGAGGCTCGCATTTGAGTTCATGAAATCCCCAGGGCCTCAAGCTGTAGACGATGTTCTCATGCTATCCTGGAGACCAACTCGGTATGCTCGTTTTCACATAAATCCACTGTCCAGTGTTGGCTCTTTCGTAATAGACTTGGAAGTGCAGGACAGGCGGTGTGGTCATGTGAGCGTTCTCACTAAAGGACCTGATTCAGTCTGCTCACCTACTGTGCATCCGCTAGAAAAGCGTTTGTTTTGGTCAATAATACAGCTTCGCTGCAGTGATCTGTGCTGTGCATGACCTACTCGTTCATCCTAGGGGTTCAAAGTGGAGAGGACACAGTTAACAAAGAGAAAACATTGTTGACATTTCAGTAAACGACGTGGTCCGCGAGCCCTATTCGATATGAGCGTCCGTGTGGTTCCGCCGCGTCGGGAGTGAGGGCACGTTCATGCGGGGGAAAACGCAGACTAAGATCGATGAGTGCAGAATATGATCCTTCCTCAAGCAAGATGACCTCACATCCTGGAACGAGCAGCCAGTCTATTCCAAGAGGCCAGGGACTTGGATGTGATGAGTCATTGATATATAATAATGGTAGAGAGCACGGGCACATCCGCTCGTTAGTGTATTGTATTTGTGCGGTGCGGCGTTATACAAATACGGTTGAGCCAAAATGGCTGCCTGCAGCCTGATATTCCACCAGTTCCATTCATGGTACATAAAAAAAGGATGAGCAAAACCTTTGAGAAATACAAGAGTCCTGGATTTCCATCAGATACTGTACTGCATTATGTGGCAGTTTGCTACACTCAGCGACACTCACCCCTAGTGTTTTCAGGTTTGGTCAAGGTGACTGCAAATCCTTGCCGGTTTTATTGGAATAGTCGACTGGTTTCCTTTGTGCATTATAATAATCAAACAGGAACTAGAGGAAACCCCCCTCCTCCACCCCCACTCTCCTCCTCTGGGTCAGATACTAATTGTGTGTGTTGGGGATTTGGTGTAAAAAAAAAAAGAAGAAAAAAAAGAAGCCCTGTCTATTTTAGGTCCTGCTTGCTGATGCAGAAACAGGAAGTAGCAGAGTTTTTAATGAGGGCTTTAATGTCGACGCGTGCCCTACTTTGTTCTTTTATTTATGGCCCACGTGACGTGCCCTCCCGAGCGCCGCGGCCATGTTTCACGTCTAACGTCGAGGCCAATCGTGGAGCCCCGCTCCCTGCATCAGCCTGTTTGTGGGCCCACTTTCATCAGGTTGATTGGTCGATTTATAGTGGAGGGGGAAGTTCAAGTACTGGTTTGTCATCTCATTTTCTCTCTCTCTCTCTCTCTCTCTCTCTCTCTCTCTCTCTCTCTCTCTCTCTCTCTCTCTCTCTCTCTCTCTCTCTCTCTCTCTCTCTCTCTCTCTCTCTCTTCCTCTCTTGCACACCCACTCTGTTTTATGTTCGTAAACCATCAATAATCCACGATCAGTTTAGTGGTATTTTCCACAGGAAATATTTATAGCATGGTGTGTGTGTGTGTGTGTTGTTACAGTCGGCCCCAGAGCTGCTCTCTGTCTCCGCTGTGTGGCCGTGGCGTGGGGGTTGGGATTAGCATCGCCACCACTGTGACAATAAACCAATGTGACAGACCTAGTCACCTGATCGCGCATGCACGACTCTCATTGGCTGGCAGGGATCAACCTATATATGTCCAAAGAAAACCATGTGGCGATAAATCTGGTCACAACGACAGGATTAATACACAAGATTAATGTCGATTACCTAGCTATTATATTCCTAGAAACAAGTGGACTTCTTTGATTAATGGAGAGAAAATGGACAAATATATTTTAAATGAGAGTAGATATCCTGTAGTGTTGTCTTGCATAACAAGGAGTGTCCACTTTGGGGCTTTTAGCTTTATAACATTGGCCTATAGCCTAGTTCCCTTTCAAGAACATTCTCCAGATGCTACTACTAAACGGATACGCATGGACATCCCTACTACTTCCAGATCATAAAAACATTGTTTACTTTGAAGCAAACGTGATGTTTGAATGTAGATTGGGAAAGCTGTTCCAATTCATGTCATTGAGCTGGTGACAGCAGGCAGCGATGGGTCTGCCGAGGGTATCTCAGCCAGCAGGGGGAGACAGAGAGCGGCGTCTCCAGAGGTCTCCAGTCTGTGTCCTGTTCCTGAGGAGCTGTCCTTTCAGCACTACCCTCTATCTCTGCCCCCGAGGAGTCTCCTAATGTGCTCCGCAATCTGTCACGCAGTAACCGTCAGGATTGCATTTTTCCAAGAAAAAGCTGTCAGTCACTACTTCAGAACACCACATAGTCTGAAAGAAAAGAAAGAATCCTAACCAGAAGTCACAACCAGCTGGCAGCAAGCCGCCGTTGTTTTCCCCTTTAAATCGACATTCAGCTGTTGCAAATGATGTCGGCAAACCCTCCAACAATTCAGAAAATGGAAAGGAGAACGACTGTGTTACTGATTGTACGTGTTAGTCATATTTGATGAGCAACAGGAGGCTTCATGTTATCAGGGTTCATCCTGCACTCTACAACAATGCACCCCCCCCCCCCCCCCCCCCGTTTTTTTGTCAGAAAACAAGGACATAATTTCCAAGGATTCTACCGGGTTTTTTTTTCCTAGGAAGTGGCACAAAGAAGGAGACAACAGCTGTGGTCGTTCCGTTTCATCCTGCTGTTGTTCAGGTGCCCTTTTTTTTTCTTCTCTTCTCCGAAAGCCAGCGGGTGTTTCTGTGCCCGGCCGCACGGGGCGCCCGGCGGGAGAGAGCGAGAGCCCTGTCCTGCTGGGGGAGGCTGACGGCACCACTGTTCCCCTGCAGCAGCAGCAGCAGACAGGCCTTTGCTCTGACAAACACAGGAAACTATTCACCCCAGCCCGTCCTCTCCTGTCCTTTCCTGGGATTCGGTAGCATTGGGTGTCCTTTTCAAATATCCAAAACAATGTATCTTGTCTATTTTATGTGGCAGGCCTTCAGTTGGTAACTCGTTTTAGCGTCATGGCTCAAGATGTTGGTCTGTGTGTGATCAAAAGAATATTACGCTCCAGTTATTGCCCTGTAAGTTCGGATACTGACTGCAAACTGCCTTTGAGGATTATAAGAAAACGTCTTATAACCCTTATTATATGTTTGCGGTGTATTGACCCTTTAGGGCCTTAATGCTCTACCGGTTACCTCGCACGGTGATTCAACAGGCTCAGCTGATCTGTGCGTTTGTGTGTGTGTGTGTGTTCTCTCAGAACTTTGCCAGGATTGTTCGGGTCACCAGAGTGTTATCGTGATCTCTCATACCTTCTTCTCCTCTTACAGCCTGCTGTCCTCCTCCTCTTCCCTTTTTCAGTCATTCCTATGAACAGGGTTTTTACAGACTAGAGTGAGAAAGAAGGTTTCAAATTGGTCGAAAATCGACTCAACAATCCCCTTGTAATTTAAATCGTTGATCTTTCCCCAGTAGGTATTCTGTGCTGTCCTTTTTGGGGGCCGTCGCTGGCTTCTATCGTGTTACTAACTAGCAGTCGTAGGTTGTGAAGTGATTGTCATGGAGAGTGGTTAGCATTAGCTGGAGCATTAGCGGTGCAAATGAGGTGTAATTTGCGTGCGGTGCATAAGGCGATTAAAGGGGAGGAATATGCTGCCGTCTAACTCTGTGCCTTTGGTCAACTGGCCGATTGTGTTTGGGAGATGGGAGGCGGAGTTTGGGAGAGACAATCCATATGAATTAATATAATGCAGTAAGACATGCCAACTGTCAAACTCATACCGTATTCATTGCCCTTCAGACAAAGTAAATGAACAAATATCCTTACGCACACACAGACACATTCACGCACACGCATGCATGGAATAACCTCTCGCAAACTCTCTTCCCTGCATTAAGAGATTAAGGGGTCTAGCTGCTGGCTCTGATTACCATGTAAGTCTGACAAGAGAAAGGAGCGTTAAAGGACTGCAACAGGTCTCCCATAATACCCTCCTCATCCGGATCCAGCACGGCCCAGGGAGGGTAAGCACTCCAGCGACCCGACATAAGGTCACTCCGCCTGGGCTACGTTTTCCCGGCAGTGTCTCCTTAAAGTTTACGGACCGTACAGTCACACTCACAGCAGTGACAGAGCGAGAGCCATCTAGGGGAGGGAGGGAGGGAGGCAGGGAGGGAGGGAGGGAGGGAGGGAGGGAGGCAGGGAGGGAGGGAGGGAGGCAGGGAGGGAGGGAGGCAGGGAGTCAGGCAGGGAGGGAGGGAGGGAGGGAGGGAGGGAACAGAGGCGGAGCATGCTCAGTGTGAGCCTGGCAAGTGCAGCTTTCATCTGTAGCAGGAGCGGAGAGGGAGAGAGAGAGAACGGCCACAAGAGAAGCAGCCGAGAGAGAGAGAGATTTTGCTCGGGGGGAAGAAACGCGCGTTTGTGTGTGTGTGTGTGTGCGCGCGCGGGGGAGAGAGAGAGAGAGACAGACACGAGCAAACGGCACACCGGACACCGTTCGGAGCGCGCGCACTTAGCGTCCGCGCGTTTCCTAGCCCTGTCGGCAACCCCACACGCGCTCCCTCGCCCTCTATCTGGGTTAATCCGAGCGGAGCCGTTGCACCGGGCGAGCAGCGAGCCGCTGGCACCGCTACTCGACACTGCGGATCCTCAGCCGGCGCTTCCAGAGGAAGGAGAGGAACGGCCCACGGGGGGACAGCCCAGGGGGGGAGGCCACACCACCAGGCGGAAGGGGACCAAGCTCCGGGGCTTCCCCAGGCTGCGCCTGTCCCTCCCCTCTCTCCTGCTCCGGACTCGGGACGCGAGGCTGCGGCAGGCTCTCTCAGGCTCCAGCATGGAGCGGTGTGAGCGGGCAGCCCAGTGCCGAGAAGACGACCCGTCCGTCAGACAGTCCTCGCCGTACTAATGAAAGGCTTCAAACTCGCCTGGTAAGGCTGGAGAGATGTTGTGCCCGCGTGCGTGTGCCTGTGTGTGTGTCGGATTGTCCGCGTGCGTGCGTACGAGCTCAGGGTAGGATCCGACAGCTTCCCGGTCGTGTTCGTTTGGCAGTCCCTTGCTTAGCGTTGTCATCGTGGCTTTGTAGTGTTGACGAATGAGGTGTGGAGGCTGTGGAGGCGTGGACCCTCGTCTTCCTGTCCCTGTCGGAAGGCTGTGTTGGCGTGGACTCTCTCCCTCTCTGCACCCCTGGGGGGCCTGGGTGAGCCTGGACCCAGTCCATCCACTTCACCCCTCCGGCTAGCTCCGTGTGAGGGAAGCAGCTGAGGAGAGGAATCACGTGGCTGCCTGGAAGAATAGAAACCGCACACACGCGCGCTCTGAAGCGCTTGTGTGCAGAACGCGGCATTCTCCAGCTTTTTTGTTGTCGTTGCCCTGTCTCGGTTGTCATTCTTTCTTTCCCCTCTCTTTTCCCTCTCTTTCCCCTCTCTTTCCCCTCTTTCCCCTCTCTTTCCCCTCTCTTTCCCTCTCTTTCCCCTCTCTTTCCCCTCTCTTTCTCTCTCTTTCCCCTCTCTTTCCCCTCTCTTTCTCTCTCTTTCCCCTCTCTTTCCCCTCTCTTTCCTCTCTCTTTCTCTCTCTTTCCCCTCTCTTTCCTCTCTCTTTCTCTCTCTTTCCCCTCTCTTTCCCTCTCTTTCTCTCTCTTTCTCTCTTTCCCTCTCTTTCCCCTCTCTTTCTCTCTCTTTCTCTCTCTTTCCCCTCTCTTTCTCTCTCTTTCCCTCTCTTTCCCCTCTCTTTCCCCTCTCTTTCCCTCTTTCTCTCTCTTTCTCTCTCTTTCCCTCTCTTTCCCCTCTCTTTCCCCTCTCTTTCCCCTCTCTTTCCCCTCTCTTTCTCTCTCTTTCCCTCTCTTTCCCCTCTCTTTCCCCTCTCTTTCCCTCTCTTTCCCTCTTTCTCTCTTTCTCTCTCTTTCCCTCTCTTTCCCCTCTCTTTCTCTCTCTTTCCCTCTCTTTCCCCTCTCTTTCTCTCTCTTTCCCTCTCTTTCCCCTCTATTTCCCTCTTTCCCTCTCTTTCCCCTCTCTTTCTCTCTCTTTTGGTTGTGTAAGTCTCCCTTTCTTTTTCCGTGCGCCTGTCTCTCTCCCACTCCTCCGCACGCGTTTGTTTATGCGCCTCTTCCTCAGCTAGATATTTTTAGTGACGAATTACAGAGCACCGCATGAGAGGGGAAGAAATAAAAAGGGGGAGCAGCTCTGTCAACGTGCGGCCCTGCTTCCTGCCTCCCGCACTCTCATCACAGCCTCTCCCACCTCCCTCTCCCCTCATCCCCTCCCCTCATCCTCTCCCACCTCCCTCTCCCCTCATCCTCTCCCCATCCTCCCACCTCTCTCCTCATCCTCCCCTCATCCTCTCCCACCTCCCTCTCCCCTCATCCTCTCCCCATCCTCCCACCTCCCTCTCTCCTCATCCTCCCCTCATTCTCTCCCACATACCTCTCCCCTCATCCTCTCCCACCTACCTCTCCCCTCATCCTCTCCCCTCATCCTCTCCCACATACCTCTCCCCTCATCCTCTCCCACATACCTCTCCCCTCATCCTCTCCCACATACCTCTCCCCTCATCCTCTCCCACATACCTCTCCCCTCATCCTCTCCCACATACCTCTCCCCTCATCCTCTCCCACATACCTCTCCCCTCATCCTCTCCCACATACCTCTCCCCTCATCCTCTTCCACATACCTCTCCCCTCATCCTCTCCCACATACCTCTCCCCTCATCCTCTCCCACATACCTCTCCCCTCATCCTCTCCCACATACCTCTCCCCTCATCCTCTCCCACCTACCTCTCCCCTCATCCTCTCCCCTCATCCTCTCCCACATACCTCTCCCCTCATCCTCTCCCACATACCTCTCCCCTCATCCTCTTCCACATACCTCTCCCCTCATCCTCTCCCACATACCTCTCCCCTCATCCTCTCCCACATACCTCTCCCCTCATCCTCTCCCACATACCTCTCCCCTCATCCTCTCCCACATACCTCTCCCCTCATCCTCTTCCACATACCTCTCCCCTCATCCTCTCCCACATACCTCTCCCCTCATCCTCTCCCACATACCTCTCCCCTCATCCTCTCCCACATACCTCTCCCCTCATCCTCTCCCACATACCTCTCCCCTCATCCTCTCCCACCTACCTCTCCCCTCATTTTCCCCTCATCCTCTCCCACATACCTCTCCCCTCATCCTCCCATCATCCTGTCCTATCTACCTCTCCCCTCATCCTCCTCTCATTCCCTATAGAGCACTGGCTGCCCTTGTTTACACTTAACTGTGAACTCTCGGTGCAGGGCTTGCTGCACGATTACGCACACAACATGTTGTTGCGTTTTTTGTGTGGAACGTGGGGACATTGTATACCTGACTGGAGCTTAGCCAGCACCGAGAGGCCTGCCGGACACAGGCCCAAACCTGTCCCTGTACCCCCAACACGCCGCCCGACTGGGCTCTTCAGTGTTTACTGTCTTCCATGGAGGTGACTCGTCTGGCTGTTAGTTTGCACGTTGTTGCGTTGCAGCTTTTCAACATGCCGCGATGATTGGATGCGTTAGTCTGGCAATGCTTCTCCGCGTTTCGCCGGGAACGCGACGCGAGTGAAAAGCGAGAGGAGAACGAGGACGAACGAGCACATCTGCTCTTCCCGTGTGCCTAGCTTGTGCGGCGAAGCTCTCCATGCGATGACGAGCCGTGGCCCAGATCGACTTCCGCTGCAATCGAACGTTGTATCTGCTCGTGTCATTTGCTATTTTGCTGTAACTAATGGTGATGACATGGCTGACAACCGTAAGAGGCACACAGAAGGGACTGTGGAAAGGGTCTTTCTGTGCACAACTTGGTACGACCCTCATCCTCAGGGACGACACCAACAGTCCCAGCCCTAGATCCCTCATTACTGGTTTTCATCCAGTCTCTCTCTCTCTCTCTCTCTCTCTCTCTCTCTCTTTCTCTCACTCTCTTTTCTTTCTCTCTCTCCCCCGCCCTCCTATCTCTCTCTCTCTCTCTCTCTCTCTCTCCCCTCTCTTTTTATCGCTCTTCTTTGGCTCTCTCCCCCGCCCCCTCTCTCTCCCTCTCTCACGCAGGCAAAGCCCTCCGGCCTCCTGGTCATTCAATCAGTCAATATCTCAACCACTTAATCAGAGAGTATACACCAGGGCCTTATAGACAACGGGTCACCGCTGCATACTAAACACAGCACATCCATTATGTGTGTATGCGTATGCATGCTTGTGTATTCTTGTGTGTATGTATGATTGCCCGCTTGTGTGTGCTGAATGCTTGTGTGTGTGTGTGTGTGTGTGTGTGTGTGTGTGTGTGTGTGTGTGTGTGTGTGTGTGTGTGTGTGATTGCTTGCATTTACAGATTATCTGTACTCACAAAAGACCTGGCTCGTATCATCAGTGATATCAGTGGGCCTAAGCCCGCTGTTCCTGTTCACACACGAGCATATGGTGTGTATCCAGATGTAGCTTGAGCTTTGTGTCTATGTATGTATGTATTTATTGGGTGTGCTCAAGCCTTCGGCGAGAGCACAACCTTTGTTCTCTCACATATATATTATTATTATTCTTTTTGCCCCCCTAAAACTCAGTCAATATTTGGCCTACATAGACAACCTAGGTGTCAAAAGTTTCGTCTTGGTAGCGATTGAGTTGCTTCTATTGGGATTTACGTTCCGTTGCATGGTTTAGGCTCAAGTTACGTTTTTGTGGCGAAAAGTGAAGCTAACGGTGGCTAATTTGCTAGCCACAGTCACTGACGTTACTAACGTCACTAACGTCACGAAAACACGCGTGACTACCTTTGGCAGAACATTCGTTTCGCATCTGTTAACTTGGGGGATAGCTAGGCTAACTATAGCTTTACTGCAAGGCAGCTGCAGAAACGCCACAAGCAAAGAGGCCATGGTGATAACTATTTACTCATTTTACTTTGTGATATGACACACAATTGTGATATGTAATGTACAATATAAGCTGATATTATTAAGGAAGTACATCTACTTTCGGAAACAGTAATCTACTATTTCACTGAAGTATTAGCATCATGACATTAGCCTGTGTTGCCCGGGCAACACATACTACAGTGGTCTATGATGTAGCGTTATCTGTTTTCAATCGTTAAAATAAACATTCCTCACATATACATTTTTGTTGTAGAATTTATTCTGACATTAGTAAACGATTTGTTGGTGAAATTACCATTACCTGTGGTTTCAAACCAGTGTAGCTCACTGCAACGCTGTAGCTTACGTGAGACACACTACAAAAACATCTACACTACACAGCTGTTTAGGAAGTCAAACGGTGACAGAACATGTTCGGCACTCCCCTTACTTAAATCAAAAGTCTATCTAACTACTAACCTGAACTTCATTGCCACAGCCTAAACGTTGTCAATCTGTTGACAATGATTAATTTCAGCCTAAACCGTACAACGGAACGTTAAATCCAATTCAAACAACGCAATCGCCAAGACGAACACAGCAGTAGTCTAGTACTGTACCGTAGTAGTACAATTTACCGGGGCAGCTTTTCCACACAGGGCTATATCGCATTTTGCGTTGTTACTGACAATGATCGCTACCAGTGAGCTTTTTATGAATGAGCGATTTTCCACTAAATAAATGTCAAGCTTATTTACGTTTTGGGGGGCATATTTTCAGTCAGCAGATGGTACTGTTTGAATCGCGATTCCATCTTCTACTGCCGGGTAATGTCGTAGAATAATCTTCAAAGGGGGTTCTTTATTAATGAATGAATGCAATGAGTAGGCTAAATGCCTGAAAATATCACGAGAAGAGAAAACTTAAAATTACGTTTAAGTCATAGAGATTAGGTCAATTTTTACACCGGTCTGCCAAATTTATTCGTTTAGATTCAACGATGAGGCAGCCTCTTGCAGGGGAAATGAGAAGACATCTATTTCATTCTACACTTCACTCGTATTTTCAGTTGTAAATGAGCAGCAAAAAAAAAAATGCTTTTAAATGTATGTAATCTTTATAAATAAGTATGCATTTTTATATAAAATATACAGAAATATCAGTTGTAAAAATGTCATTCAAAAACGGACCCCTGTGCAACCGACGCAAGCAAGCACACCCTACAATTTCCCCAGAAATTGTACCCTCTCTAGTTTATTTATACAATTTAAAAACTACAATTCAGGTTGTGTTCAATTGTTCTCCCTGAGCGGTTAGCGTGATTGTGATTTTATCCTGTCTGTTTGAATCACTGATGAGTTGTTTATGTAACAGGTTAGTTTGTGCCGGTGATACGCATGAGGTATGATTATGCTTGATATTTAAGATAGATATCTACCACTGTCGGTATAAACACCAGGTGATGTTGCTAATGAATGATGAATGATGAGCTGAATGGTGGGATGGTGAGCCGGAGTCGCAGAGAGGAGGGGAGGAGTGGCGGTGCGTGTGATTGGTCAGGATTTGGCAACGGCCCCGGAGTTGGGATGTTAGCTGTCAGAAGACCCGAGCAGCTTGGGCCGGTATGTCTGTGTCCAAGCTGCCTGATGCGCCCAGGGCAGACTGTGTGTGTGTGTGTGTGTGCGTGTGTCTGTGTGTGTGTGTGCGCACGGACGTGTGGATGAGCACCAGGCGTCCCACAGTTGTGCCTGGAGGAAAAACGTTCCCCTCTCATGACGGAGCTCAGCTTGCCTCTCACTCGGGGCTCCCTGGGTCATGGGAGTCAGGTGGCTGAGCGGTTGGGGAGTCTGGCTATGAATCATAAGGTTGCTGGTTTGATTCCTGGCCGTGCAAAAATGACGTTGTGTCCTTGGGCAAGGCACTTCACCCTACTTGCCTTGGGGGGAATTTCCCTGTACTTACTGTAAGTCGCTCTGGATAAGAGCGTCTGCTAAATGACTAAATGTCAATGTAAATGTGACTCATCTGTCACTCTAAGTAGGGGGACTGCGGTGCTGTCCTGTATTTATGTTTTAGTCACATGAGAGCAGATCAATTGCACGTTGCTGGGAAGTCATCCCTTATTTCACACCCATCCAGTCCCGGCCCTCCTCTTCCCAATGGCAGCTTTAGCAGCCTCCAGTCTAACACGCACACTACACACACACACGCTACACGCAACAACGCACACAGCCCAGCACCACACATGCATATGCACCGAGCACAGACACACGCACACACTAAACACACACCCGTACACTCCAGGAACACACAACACACACACAACTACACACACATACGCTCGCCAAGGTAATGCATTATACAAGCCTCCTATGCTTGCCAGCAGGGACATGCTGCTAAGATATTTTTACCGGTACTGAACAATAGTTGCATCCCTAGCTCCTGCACCAAGACACTGATGAATACATTACTGGGATGATAGATAAAGAAAAGCCCTTATAAATGCAATCTTTCTTTCTTGATGAATTCATGTAAAACAATACAAAGGCCCTCACCGACATGCTAGCTTACAGGGTGTAGGAGGCAAACACACACTGTCTCGTCTCTCTCCTGATCCCTCCTGTTAGCAACACACACAAACCCTTCCGCAACACTATTTGTCGATAATTGGTTTGTCCTCTTGTGTTTCATGTCTTTCCGACAGCTCATTGATCTCAATGGGGACGGTGATTAATAGGCTTTCACGGGCAGTTTCGTACAGGTGGTTTAGGCTGAACCACCTTCCTCCCTCTCTGTACAGTCTTCATCACTGTAGTGTGGTGTGGGCCTGGAGAACAAGCCATCCTAGATCAAGGCCCTGCCTGCCAAGACCTTATATTCCCAACATCCGACTATCTTCTGATGGGATCCAGGCCCAATGCAGGCATCAAACGCACAAGATAACCACCGGGCACACACACACACACACACACGCTCCCTTTACTCTTGGATGTTGCCTGCGCTTGCCAACATTTCAGACGAAAACCACCCTGCTTTTCCTCTGTCTCCTTTCTCTCCCACCTTCTCTCTTTCTTTGTCTCCCCCACCTCTCTCTCTCTCTCTCTCTCTCTCTCTCTCTCTCTCTCTCTCTCTCTCTCTCTCTCTCTCTCTCTCTCTCTCTCTCTCTCTCACCCCACCCCCCTCCTCCCTCTCTCTCCAGGGGTAAACTGCATCATCATGTCCGGAAAGCCAGGCTCTGATTCCCAGGCCTCAGCAGGGGGTTTCTAGAGAACAGAAGACTGCCGGATTGTTCTCTAAGGAACTGGGCTTTGTTTTCATCCCCCCCGTCTCTCTCTCACTCTCTCTCTCTGTCTCTCTCGCTCTTTGTCATCAGCTCTGGTTTCTCTGCAGATCACCCTGAACGCTCGAGCCCCTGTGTTTCCCAGCATAGACATTGATTAGATTTTCAGGAATTGTTTTCAATTTCCTAGGTAAGGCGCGGAGGGTAGAGCACTCGGCTGCTTTTGGCTGCAGATGAAGAGGTTGCCGGTTCAAATTCCCCACAGGCCCGTCGCTTTGGACAAAAGCACCTGCTAAATGGAGACATTACATTACCCTTCGTTAGGATAAGTCGATTCTGTGTGTTCACCATGCAACGGGCTCAGCACTTAAACACATCGGAAAAACAGCTCACAACGAGAATTATAATAAACAAAAAATGTACGTGATGAGAAGATTCGTTTTTCTCTCTCTAACGGACGTGCTCAGCTGAGCTACCGCCGTCAGCATAAGAAAGCCAGGTGGGCAGGCTGTGGGACAGAGCGGTCTGGCTGACTGACGGCGTCATCAGCGCGGGGCGCTCCCCCCAGCCCCATTCACACTGGCTCCACCCCCTTCACCATGAATGGGCCGCGAGCTGCGTTCAGAGGTGGCCTGGCGTGCGTTCGCCAGCCCATTTCTGTCTGGCTGTTGCGTAATGACCAAAAAAAGCAAACAAGCATGTTAGGGCCCCGTACGGTTGCGTTTAATGAAAGACAGCCTGAACAATAACAAGATTTTTTTCCACCAAGCGTTACAAAAGGCTCTGTCGCGAGCAAACAGTAACCTAGTGCCACTGACTCTGTTATAGACTGCCTCTGTTTACCCTCACCGCCTGCCTCCCCATTTGGCCAAACAAGCCCTTTTGTGTTGCGTTGTTTGCGATCGCAGAGCAAGGGCTGGAAAATCACTGTTTCCAGAAAGGTCAAGGATTTGATTTTGTCATCGGTCCGGCGATTATCGCGGTTCCCTCCACGTTTTCGTTTTTGTTCAGGCAACCAGGTGTTCCTGTTGAATGCATATTCATGCGTCCTGTCCTCTCTTATGTCATCTGAGTAACGTAGTGTAGATGTAGTCATTTCTAGTAATGTACCCCCCTCCCTTCCGCTGATGGTTCTTCGGCGTTGAGACGCGCGGAGGAGACGCTGTCTCGATGCCGTCTGATTTCGGGGACCAGATTGCCTCACGCCTCGGTGCGCGGAGCGTCATCGGAGCCGGGTCAGAGCCCAGGCTAAGCTGCCAGCGAGACGCTCCAGAGAGGAAGCAAAAGAGCGCCGAAGCAGGCTTACCCCCTTCCCCCAGCCCCGCCGCCCAGGCAGCCCTGGCTCGGAGACCCCACTTCCGCCACGTCCCCTCTACAGATGGCAGCGCCCGCGCACCGCCGTTGCCATGTGTGCCACCGAGGGCTTTGTGTCGCTGGCAGCTTGTCTCCTCCAGCAAAATACCTCCCGCCCCCTCCCCCCCGCGCTCACCCCTCCGTGACTCCCCCCCACTCCCCCCCACTTTCTGCCTGTCCTCGAGTTTGTTTGGCTGTGTGCGTCTGTGCGTGTGCGTGTGCGTCTCCCTTTGTCTCACACACACAAACACTTACCCACGCGCTGCCTCTTAGTTATGCTCATATGCCACAACCCCCCCCCCCACACACACACACATACACACAAACACACACACAATGCAGTTAAAGTTCCTGAGGTATCTAACCTAGCTTCTCTCCAGCGTGGGTTCTAGTTTAAACAGTCACAGTGGGAGATGGTGCTGTGGGGGGGTGACGAGCAGGGAGGGGGGAGGAAGGGGGGGTACCACAGCGACCTGCGTTGTCGCTCAGAGTGGCCGTAGAACACACTCAGTCTCCCCCCGGCAAAGTGCACTCTAACACCCGGAAAGAGGATAACATGCCACGCGTGAGTGCCCAGCTAATGTGTCCCAACACCCAATGACAGGCTAAAGATCTTGTCTACAACTGCCAGGTATCTCTCTCTCCCCCTCTCTGTCTCTCCCTCTCTCTCTGTCTCTCTATCTCTCCCTCCCTCTCCCTCTCTCTCTCTGTCTCTCTCTCTCTCTGTCTCTCTATCTCTCTCTCTGTCTCTGCATCCCACATCAAGTAGCGGCGTGCACAAGAACTGCTTGTGTGGTCGCCATGGGAACGGCACAGTCCCCAACACAGATGAGGCACTTCCAACACGGCCACGCGTCATCCCATTGTGGTCGTTATGGCGATGGCGTGAACACAGCCACGGAGGTCATTGAACACGAGGGCAATGTTGACACAACAAAACTAGGCGGAATATGGTCGGTATAGGTAACTTAGCTTTGTGTTCACGGAGAGCACGTACAAATACCTCATTCCGTCGAGTCAGATGGTTTGGTCAACAACTTCATTTGGACTTGACAACAATGGCAGACCAAACGTCCAGGAAGTATGTGTCATGAGGTCAGTGAGGCTTTTGAAAGAGACTGGCTTTTTTTCTGTGCCAGGGTGTTTAAGGTGCATGGTCAAGACTGTCTTATTGTGGACCATAAGTCTTTGCTGTAGATATTTCCAGACCATTTCATGGGACTAGGATACACTGTGGAGAGTGTATGACTGTAGCATAACAGACATTGCTGTATGTTGCCTGTTATTGTAATTCATTGGTGTCTTTTGTAAATACCAAAAGCACATGTTACTGCCATCCTAAATTCTCAGCGCAATAAAAAGTTGGGTGTTAAATATTCTGTTCCCTGAGTAAACTTATGTTGGGCACAAAATTCGACGCCGTCGACTAAAGCTTTCTTAGGTGAACTTTTCCACATGAGCTGAGACAAATCAAGTACTGTACCCAGGCAGTGCACATCACCTTAATAGGCTCTAAAATGTCAGTCAGTCAAGACTTGAACTGTGGTATTTTTAGATGTAAATCTGAATTCTGACAGAACAGCTCAAATTCAGCCTGGAAAAGAGATGGGTACAGAGTAGGACTGTCACATAAGCAGGGAAGAACTTTGGTTGAAGCCCATTGTGTTGGCTACGTGCTAAGCCAGGTATGTGCAATACATTTTACAGGTGACTGACAGGAGTGACTTCAATGCAGAATGGGTGGTGAAACAGCTTTAGCCAGCTTTTTCTCACTGAAGTGGAAAAGAGAGAACATTTGGTGATGTTAGTGTGGTGCGTACACTCTACACTTTGAGTGGAGACATAAATGATCCTGAGCAGGGCGATGTTTTAAGTTCTGCTTTCCTCCTTTTAGCTCCATAGACTCCCATTCATTTTGCACTTGACCTCGATCACCCCCAGTGGACCGCTGGTGTAACTGCAACAAAATTTGGTACAATGGGGCTTAATAGGGAGTGGATAGGCTCTGATATAACTATGGTGTTGTCATGAGCTGACATTCTGAAGGACTGGCGTGTCAATCTAAGTCTGTCAACTCTAAAGTCTGAAAAGAAATGCTTTTGGTCATTTGAAAAAGCAGGCCTTCATACAGTACATACTTCTATTTTGATATATCCCAATTTGAAAGTCTTCAAGGCAAACAAGTTGTGTGTGTGTACTTCCTAGCAAGTGGTGTGGTTGGCTATGCCTGGGGGGGGGGGGGGGGGGGTGATTGTATGATTTAGGAGAGGCTAGAATGTAAAGTAACCTGGATGCGGGTGATGTCAGCCCCTCCATTCATGAAAAGCATGAATAATTGAGCAGCCAGCAGGCTCATTGCACCAGGCAGTGGCAGAATGCAAAGTGGAAACAATCTCTCTCTCTCTCACTCCGTCCTCCTCCCTCTCTAGCCCTCCCTCTCTGTCACGGTGTCTCTCGATCTGCCGCGCTGCCGTTTCCATCGATCCCGCTCCCGCACGCGCGCTCTGTCCTTGTGCTCGCAGCCCTCGCCTGCTCGGGTCTGTCCGCGACGCGGGCGCCGCGTCCTCGCGAAGCGGAACGGAGCTCTGCTGCATACGGCAGCTATCACTGGAGCTGGAGGATAGGGTAACTGCACGGGGCACGGGGAACAGGACAGAGAGCGGAGGCACAAGAGTGAGAAAAGGAGGTATCGTCAACTAACAGAGAGAGAGAGAGAGAGAGAGAGAGAGAGCGAGCGAGACACCGAGAGTTACTAGCCTCAGCAGGGTATCCCTGTGTAGGGAACTCTCTCTCCTCTCTCTCTCGCGCTGCAGCCTTCTCTCTGTCTTTCCCTTCTCGTCCTCCTGGCATGCTCCGGAACTCGTCCTCCCTCCCCTTCATCCCTCCCTCGCTCGCCCCCCCCTCCTCCTCCTCCTCCTCCTCCCATGCCTCCTCCACGGCTCACGCTGCTTGAATGAAGGCGCTTGGAAAGGGCTGAACGCCTTCGAGCCGCTCTCTACATGGCGACCAGGTTAGTGGGGGAAAGGGGGCGGGGGGGGGGATATGGGGGTGGGGGGGGGTGGGGGCAGCCGAATGGAAGCGTGCCTAGAAAGCTTGTTAGACATCCAAACGCAGGACAGCAGGACGGAGATGGGCGGCATAGATAGGATGACACGAGGGAGGGAGGGAGGAGACGGCTGTCTTTTGTCCACCCGTCCTCCCTCTGTGTCTCTCGTTCCCCCTCTGGTTTGCGTGTGTTGCCGAGGGCGACGTAATCTCGTTATTAAGAGATCAGGCTGGCAGGGGGGGGGGGGGGGGGATCAGTGGCCTTAAGCCTGCTGAAGAAAATCTCCCCCCGTGTGTGTTTGCCTCCTCCTGTTCCCTCCTTCCTCCCTTCGAGTCGAGGAGAGGGAGAGAAGGAAAGGGAGAGAGGGAGGCCGGCTGATCCGTCGCTGATGAACGGCTCGTTGCTCCTCGCCGCCCCGGAGGACAAGGTGGTGTTTGAATGCGTCACGGCGGCCGCCGGTGGCTGCCGTTGTCTGGAGGGATGCCATGGCGAAGCGTTGAAGGACTGTCTCTACCCGCCAGCTCGGTATGGCTCCCTCTGCTCACTGGCCCCGTAAGGCTGTGGTGGTGTAGGTGCGGGTGGTGGATAGTGTCCGTGGGGGGGGGGGGGGGGGCATGTGTGTGGGTGGATACTAGGGTGTGGCTGGGTGTTTACTTTGTGGGCTTTCGGGGGGGGGGGGGTGTTTACATGTGACGGTTGGATGTGTGTGTGTGTCTGCTTTTAGCGCGTGCTTAGCGGGGAGTGTCCATCGTGAGGCTTTCACGAGTGATTTTAGGTATACGTCTCGATGCAGAGCGAGCCGTCTGTCTGTCCTTGTGTCTCTGCGTCCACTTTTGGAGTTTATTTACGTGCCTGTACAGCCATACAACGGCGTGCCCGTGTCTGCGCTCGCGAGCGAGCCGGCGTTGCTGCCGAGCTCGGTCCACCTCTGCCCTTTTGGACACAGCCAAGCTGAAGGTCCATTGCCAGATGGGTATTTTCCAGGGTCAGCAGAAAGCTGCCATGAAAACAAGGCCCCTTGGAAAAGCCCGGAACTCTGGGTATTGTGAAGCGGAGCGTTGCCCGCCCTGTTTGGATAGCCTGAGCCCGGAGATTTAGAGCTTATTTGGGTAAGAGAGAGAGAAAAAGACATTTGTGACAAAAGTAGCACAAGCAGCCTGTTTCTCTCACGTTGAGCATGTGGAACCCCAAGCTCTTCTAGTGCCTTCCGTCCTGCAGCTTTATAGCCGGAACTCTGTGGTCTGCTTCTGCCGTGTACAAACCACATTAGGGGCACTTTCATGCCCAGTGTCGGTGTGGTGTGTCTTCATCATGTTTGATGTCCACCCTTTCAAGTCCTTGCTCAAACTCAGTGTTTTGTTTTTGCCGATAACGTTCTGACTTCATCTCATTCATTCAACTCATCAAGGGATCCATCTCCATGTGGTTATGCAAGTTAGGCAGGATGAGGTCACACTCCTTTATACAGTATGCAAATAAGGTCACACACCATGTTGAGTGTTACAGTGATTCAACAGGGCCAAACGTATGGCAGAGAGGATCCTTCCTCTGTTTGAGAGCGGGTTCAACAGAAGACTGAGTCGAATATATTTATGTAATGTTGAGATATATAGCCCCACGCTATGAATATTCAAACATGCTCTCTCTTGTCTTTGTTTCCATAGCAACATTTATATAGGCTGCACTTTGTTTTTAATGGAGGCGTGCTTCTGTGTCTCATGTTAACATGCTGACTGAACATATATAGAACGATCTACAACATATTGACAACACTTTTCACCAATGGTTTTACTCGTAGTTTCTGTAAAAGCCAGTGAATTTAGATCTATGGCTCCTAAATGTGAGTAACAATCAGTAACAATGTAGCCAATTGTGTTCATTTGTTTATTTCGACCACATTTGACCATTCAGAGCCCGTTGTTTAATGTTTTTACATTTATTGGAGGAATGGTCATCCATTTAAGCCATTTAGAATATACCTTAATGTTGCTGGTCTTTTCAGGCAGTGCTTTGGTTCGTTCAACAACAGCTGTTGCAACTGTACTGCTGTATTATTCCCACCCTTGCATGTTCCAGTCTTAATACAAGATAAACACTATTTTTAGGGATATACATAATTAAAGACCAGTAACAGTTTTATTTGTTTTCTTCTGGCAGCTTGTGAGGTTTTCACATAGGTCAGCATGTTATTACTGAAGCTAGAATGTTAGCACATACATTGCCTGTCAAAAGTTTGGAAACACCTTGTCTTTCATCGTTTTTGAGAGACATGCATGTTCATATTGTTTATATGCAACAAAATAGGTAATTTAACTGTAAGTACAAATGTACATATGTACAGATATTGGTACATATGTACAGATATTGGTACAAAAAGCTTCATTTTTTCCTTGTCACATGCTCATTATAACACATTATAGATGTAGGTTAAATGTCATGGTTAAATCGCTCAGTCACAGACCGTGACTGAGTGATTAAGTGATTGAATTCAGTCATTAAAAACAATGAAAAACAGGTTATATCTCTCAGAAATTATAAAAGGCTAGATGTTTCCAAACTTTTGACAGGCACTGTCGGTTAACATGCTCACACGTAGGTTAGTGTGTTAGCACTGAGGTTAGCATGTTAGCATATAGGTTAGCATGTTGGTGCCTGTGTGCTTAGTAGGCCATCATTTGCAGTTTGAAAAACATTGATATGCTGGCAAATTAATGTTCTCATTGTTGTGTGTTACCTAAAGAGGACCTGTAACATGACATAAAACCATGACCATAAAATAACTAAGATTAGTTACCATGGAGATGCAGTCACTTTCCTGTGGGGAAAAAAAGCAATATGCTATCATTTTGTGTCAACATGTCATTCTATTCATCGTTCTGCCTTTCTTATTTCCCAGCTATAGAAATTAGCCAAACATGACCATGATGTTTATGACCATAAACAAACCTCAGCTGGTGTCCCTGGGCCCATGGTCATTTAAACCATGTGGTCTGGTCTAACCTGCCACTCCCACGCACCACAAGCCAAGGCCATCATGAGGTCATCAAAATAATGATGATGAGCTTATGGGAGATGTAGTCTGGGTTAGCAGCTAGCAGTTAGCCCTGTCTGCTGCTCTCGGCTCTGTCTGTCTGTCTGTCTGTCTGGCTCTGAGCGGCTGATGTAAGCCCGGTGAGACCATTAGCAACTCAGCCAGTATGTGATATGAAAGATGATGCATCCCATAGCACCACTGGCATATCAAAATCCTCTCTGGTGGCTGTGGGGAGGCTGTGTTGACGATGCGTTTTGTGGCGAGGGAGTGTTTTGTGTGTCTGGGTGTGTGCGTGCATATCTTGCTAATTGTGTATCTGTGTTTATGTATGCAGTGTCTCCTTTCAGACAGTCATTTTTATGCGGGAGGAATTGTAATGCCACAATGCACATGTAATATTATTCACGGATACAATAACCACTAAACAGGCGTCTGTCAAGGCTTCTATATCAAACGATGCTGTGCATTATAAACACATTACAATCATCTTACAGAAGACGCATAGGATACAAATCCTAATGTAAAGTGCAGCCACATTACTTCTGCGTATCATGTACAAGTCAGCACAAATGCTGTAGGTAAGCACAGTCGCTGTGGCCTTAGCCAGATAACAGAGTTTTGGCTTTTACAGAGCTTTTCCCCCTTGCAAACACACAAGTGGCCTTCACTGCTAATCACTATGATTTAGCTGTAAGCATTTCAGGCCCTGCTGAAACAGTAGGATGGCATAAGTGCCCCTCTTCGAGGAACGCCATTGGTCGGCCATGACGTCATGACTTGCATAACGCCGTCCATGTAAAGTAGCCGGCCTGTCCGGCGTGCGGGAACACAGATCACTTGCAGGTCTTTTGTTAGGCCCACTCGTCATTGTGAGTAGCCAGGGTGTGTGTGTGGGTGTGTGTGTGTGTGTGTGTGTGTGTGTGCGCACGTACAGGTAGTGTAAGAAAAGGAGAGTGTCTGGTGCTGTAACACACGGGATACCGGATAGGGGCTTAGGCCTGGACTAACCCCAGAGACTCAGTGTTCCTCACTCTTCTCCCAAGCACCGCCTTTCTATCTTTGTTTTCTATCTCTATCTATGTTTCCAATCTCTCAGAAACAGCAACGACACATCAAAGACACCCAGAGAGAGGACGAGAGTGAGGGACATGGGGAAAATGTATCCAACCAGACATACTTCCAACTAATTGCCTTCTTTAAAACAAGTTTAGTGAGTGGATTTGAGTCTGGGGTTTTTATGGATAGTTAGGATAGCTGCATTTGACTGCAGTCTGGCAACAGATAAAGATTTGAAAAGAAAGAAAGAAAGAAAGAAAGAGAGAGAGAGCTATGAATATGGCACATGGCCTTGTTATCACCTCTGTAGATGTTCCTCCTTCTTTGACTCCAGCTGACGTTTCCATGGTTTCCTTCTTTGATCATTCAATAATCAGTCATTTGGACACATCTTGCTATCAATGTCGCACCTTGAGCCATATAACAGTACACATTTATAACACAGACTTTCATTTTGTACATTACATACCATGGAAAACTATGATTTGTCTGTCATGTTGTTCAATTCATCCATTCGGGGAGGGAACGATTACAAAATACACCTGGAGGGTCGATCAGTTGGCTTAGTGTGTGTGTATGTGTAGGATGTGTGATGTCGGCGGGGGCCTCTGACATGTCATCGCCATGCTTTTAGCCTCTGAACCTAGCTAGCTCGTTGGCGGCGTTGTTGCTGTTGGACCCTAGAATTAGCCTCGAGTTCCCGCTAGGCTGTGTGAACGCGTGGCTGTTGAAGCCTAATAAGCCTGATGGAACCTGATTAGCAGAGTCCTAGGGAGGAAGTTGTGGGAAGGCTGGGGGAGGGGGGAGAGCAGTCTGTTCATTGGTGCAAGTGTCGACAAGCCTGTCGGACAGAAGCCTATTGGAATCCTTTTTGTGGCTCAAACTTAGATAAGGCGTTGACATGAATGATGTAATGTGGATGCAGTTAGCTAGCACGGCTACTGTATGGGTCACTGGAAAGGTTGCTGTTACCCTTGCCAACTGCCAACGGCCTCTTTTGCCGACCAGCACACACGAAAAGAAACACATTCATGCTGTGCAAACGTTTGTGTAGGCCATTAAAACAACGAATGTACATTTATCACATTGATGTGATATGAACGGTCTTTGTCTTTCATACTCTGTGTGTCTCTCTCTCTCTCTCTCTCTCTCTCTCTGTCTCTCACGCTCTCTCTCTCTCTGTCATGCTCTCCCTCTCTCTCCCCCACCAGCACTGCCAGTAACTCGAACAGGAGCACGCCCGCTTGCTCGCCCATCCTGCGTAAGCGCTCGCGCTCGCCCACGCCCCAGAGCCTGGAGGGTGAGACCATGGTGGAGAAGGGCTCGGACCACTCCTCTGACAAGTCCCCCTCCACCCCCGAGCAGGTGGTCCAGCGCACCTACTCCGTGCAGTCTGCGCGCAGCGGAGGAAAGAACTCCAAGGTGAGCCTCGTCACGCAGCTCCGTCACAGGGCCCCCCCCCCACCCCCTTTTACACTCTCAACACAGGATAGGGTTCATAGTTACAGCTCCGAGGTGAGCCTTGTCGCGCAGCTCTGTCACAGGGCCCCCCCCTTTCCCTGGGACCATTGTAAGGATTTCCACAGCACTAACTGGTAACATGTATCATGTGACGCGTCTCATTTGAGGGATATGGGAAAAGTCCAAAAGGCAAGGCATGAACAGGAGCCAATACTTTATCCATACAGTTTGTGACAAGCAATATAGCTAGTAGGTCACTACTACTCAGACCCCGTTAGCTAGTGTTTCGGTAGTGTGTCACATAGTCATCTTAAAAACCTGGGCCTACTGCGCCCCTTGAAAACTATCTTCACTGCAGACTAAAACACCCTGCTTTGAAAACACACCTGAACAGTGACAGTGGAATATGACACGTAAACAGCTTGATTTTTTACTCTTGACAATGTGTGCACATTTAGAAAGGCCGCCTTATTAATAATAGAAGCCCGTAATATGTTGTTATTAACATGTATTTGGTAAGACCGTAAACTGTCAAATGATAATACTGTAAAGTGACCAAAGCTCCAGTCCTCTAATGTGAAAAGGGCTGATGTTGATGGTTTTGTATTAGCTCTGTGCTTTTCTTTGCCATTTCATAGTGATGTTTACCCCTTCATACCCCAGCATCAGCCCTGCCATGTTATGTACTCTAGACCCAAGAAGTTGTGTCTTACACAGCCATACAGCTTGCTGTAATAGCTGTATTGTTGGTGCTCAATAGGATCACAACCTTCAGGATCCAGGTCAGCTCTACGACAGAATTGTCTCCAGCTATTAATGTCCAGACCGCCCAGATCCAAAGTGCTCCACTCTAGGCAGGCTCGTCTACCTCCCATCCCCTATCTTCTCCTCCCAGGCCTCGTCTCGAGCGGTATTGTAATGAGCAGCTTCCCCCCTCCTCCTCTCAGACCGACACATCCCTGTGGCCGCGGGCTCTCTCAGTGAGACGTGCTTCTGACCCGGAGAGGAAAGAAGCGGGTCGAGGGGTTCTAGTGGGGCTTGTCTCTGTCTCGAGGGCGCTGGGTGAAGGACGGTGGCGCCATCTTGTTTTTTCATTAGCTCAATCCAGCTTCGCCTTGACTCAAGCTGAAAATGTTCAGAGTAAAACAAAGTAAAGTAATATTCATCAGATCGAGCTGTGAAGTCATTACATGGAAGTTTTCACTAAATCCCTATATATATATATATATATATATATATACAAAATTCTACATCAAAGATACTCAATACTTTTTTCAGTATCTTTTTCAGTTTTCAACTATCACCTTTACTTCCCAAATAGTCAACCTTTAATGCAAGTGTTAATTCAAGAGGACTGCTTAGATGTGCGATTTTCAAAGGAAAGATAGTTTTCGCAGATTATAGACATGTTTTAACAATTCGATAAGTCAGTGTGTGTATGAGGGGTTGGGCCAGAGGTTTGTCTGTGGATGTAATGATGTTGTGTACTTCCTTTAGCAGTTTATGCAGTGGCCTGCTTTTGTAATTGGTGATTGCCCTAGGCCAATAATGTTTGTGTTATCTCAATTCACAGCCATGATTTCCCCCCTTCTGTTTTCTCATTCACTAGTTGCTCACAGCTCTCCAGCCCTGTTGGTGCCAGTTAGTCCCTTCTGTGACCATTTTTGTTCTCTTTTATCCATCCTTCTCTTCATAACACGAGAGGCGCTTGCTTTTCTTTCTTACTTTCGCTGCTAGAGTGTCATATAAAATGTCTGTGATCTGAAACTGACTGTTCTACTCTTGTTTGGGTTCCTTCAGCTGTCGTCTTTACTTGCAGTTCCTTTATTCATTTGTTTTTTTTGTTTTTTTCGTTCCTGAATTTTCTTTTTCTTCTCCTGATGCATGCTAGTCTCACAAGCGACTTTCCAAAGTAAGCATTACTCTTTTCTGTTCTCTGCACCCCTATGTTCCCGCCTCGTGTCCTGTCTTGTGAGATATTCTGTGCGCCACCTGCCCCCCCCACCCCACCCCCCGCCACTACTTCCTCCATCTGCACCCACGCCCTTGGCAGATGGCATCCATTCTGTTGTGCCCTAGCCCACTCCTTTGTCGCCCTGCCCGCTTTTGAACACACCCCATTCTCCTCCTCCCTTCTCCCCTCAGTGCCTCAGTGTTTGGCTAGTGCCAAACATGTCTCTCTCTCTCTTTCTGACTCTTTTGTTTCTCACTCTCTCTTTCTCTCTCTCTCTCATTTCATGCGCTTTGGCCTGTCTTCTTTCCCCTCCCTACACCCTGCCCCCCATCCCAAAATCCATTAAGACTTGCACATGACCCCATCGTTGTGTTTGAGAGCCCCCCCCCACCCCCACCCCCCCACCCCTTTATAAATAGTCATCTGTGATACTGAGTAAGTAGCTGAGAGCATAGGAGAGGGGCGGGAAGGGGGGCTTTTAAACCCTCTCTGCATCCATCCTTATGACTCCTGGCACATCATGAATATTTGATCAAGCCCCAGCCTCCCTCTCGACAGGAGATGCCCCCTCCTGCCAGGCACAGCCAGACCAAAATATCTTGCTTCTCATTGTCGGGCCTGCCTGTCACGCTCTGGCATTTCAGCGTCGATCCACAGTCCTGTTGGTCTGCTGAAGCTCCTCTATATTTCTGTATTCCGGTTTGGTTTTGTACAGGCAGGTACACTGAAGAGCAGTAAGACAGACAGGGAGACAGACAGGCAGACAGGAAGACAGACAGGCAGACAGACAGACAAGGTGACAGACGAGCAGGTAAACTGGCACAGACACAGCCTGGCAGTGTTAATGGCAGCCAATAGCCATGGGTTCACTTCCACCCAGCCCCACCGCCACACACACACACACAGAAACGCATAGATTACATCACCCCTCAGGATTGCCAACCCCAACCCCACCCCCCCTTCCCTCCACCCTCACACGCCCCCTCCCTGCACAACCCCACCCAACAAGTCCCCAACACCAGCGGCGGTGTGCGGTCGCCCGGACAACGTGAGCTCTGTCACCCCTACTCTAACGCAATCCAGATATCAGGCGGGGCAGAGAGAGGGGCGCCCTCGCCGGCGGGGGGACCTCGCTGGTGAGAAGACAACAGGCTGATTGGCCGCTTCAGTGGCGATGGGCCCCCGCACCCATCGTTGTCTGTTTATATAACTGCTGAGGAGGCACAGAGAGAGGGGCCGCCGTCGTAGCGTACACGCACCAAATCACTGAGGGGGCTTTAGAAGCATCGGCCAATTAGGACAGTTGCGCGACTTCACAGCGAGGGAGTGCGGTTTAGCCGGAACGTGCGCTCACATTGGCACTGCACTCGTTTGGATTCAGATTAGGAGTTAGAAACGTAGTGCTTTCTTGGCTAGACATGAGTTCATGTTGGTCTTTTCTGTCGAGCTTTATCGTTGTGTTGTTTTGCTCACTCCTTTGTTAACTTTTCGTTTTCCTTCCAGTATGACAGACTAAACCTGATTAAAGTAAGCATTGCTTTTTTGTACTTTGACCCCTAGTCCAGTTTGACCACATGCCCCCCCTCCCCTTCCACCCTCTCCTCTGTTGCTGTGGCATCTCAATAGTCTAAGATAGTCTCCTCTCCTCGACTCCTTCCCTCTCCTCTTGAAACAGCTCCTGTTTCCTCCCTCTGCACTGATATCAAAATCCCACAGGCCAAAGAAAATTGCCAGTGGTTCCTCACTACAGTATATTGCTCAAGGCCTATCTTGTCTTTCGGGTGTTTAAGCTTAGGGTAGAGATGTTGAGATGCACCCAGGTGTGTCGTTCTCAGACCAGAGCCCTCCTGAGGTGTGGCACTGTGTACCCAGGAGATTTGTCCTCAGTATTCTCTGAGTTCCCATCACCTGTGGGCTTCACAGTGTGTCCCTAGTGAGGAGAAAATGCTCATTCACTGTAGATTAAGCAGTGAACCCGGACGTTCGAGAAATCCAAACCAGCTTGTTTTTAATCTCTTGTTGTTGGCCAGCCTGGTGGCTGTTTGCATTATCCGTAGTGTGTTTTGTTGGACATACACACAGGAACAGCACACCTTGACCTTCCTCGGCTTGTGTATCCTCTGTGTAGGTCACTACTACTCAGACCCCGTTAGCGAGAAGGCAGCCTGCTTGGCTAGTGTCGTAGCTGCTGTGTCTGGTTGTGTTGCGCCGAGGAGAGGGCTGGTCACTTCTGGTTGGGGCTGGTCGGCTGACGGGCTGGATCCGCTGCCCAGCAGTAGCGTGTTGTGTAAAACAGTCTGTATTCCAGGGCAAGGCTCTCTGATCTGTAGAGGAATCCGGGGCAGGAGATAGACACACACTGCTGCAGTACACACGGGTTCTGTGTTACCCGGTCACTTAATCGGGGGGTGGGGGGGGGGGGGCTAACCTGCTTTTTATGTGCTGCCGTGTGTCCACACACAGGTGCACACACTGCCTTCTCCCCCTTTGAGACCCGCACGCACGGTCAAACTCTTAGTCCCGCATTGAAAGCAAATGGAATACAGCAAAACACACACAGGCAAACGGGCACACCCGTAAACACACAAGCACACCTGCGGACACTTAGCAGACCTAAGTCTCCTCTCACGTCTCTGTCACCTTCAGATCAGATTATCCCGCAGTAAAGCCGCCACCGTCAGGTCCGGCCCCAGTGCCTCTCCCTGCCTCAGACAGGGAACACTAAACGCTCGTGCGATGCAATATTAAACTCTCAATCGAACGTAGCAGCCGTTTAGGCTATCGCCTTTTTGTAGCCTTTAAAGAGAAGCCATATTTCTTTCATGTATTTGAACTCTTTTTTTAAGGTGCTTAAGGAATAGTTCAGCTTCAAGGACTGTCAATCATGCGTGTTTGTTTGTTTGTTTGTTTGTTTGTTTTTGTCAATATCCTCCTTTTGCCCCATGTCCTGGATGGTCCCCAGCTTGTGTCCTTCACTAGTCCCCTATGTGCACATGACATTCGAAACATTCTCCATGACAGTTAGAACACAACAGGTGAGTTCCTCTGTGTTGATTGACTACGCAGCCTCGGTTACGGTCTCGAAAAGATACACTACGTCCGTGCTGCCCTCTGCTGTACACGCACAGACACAGCAGGCTCGCTCTCGATCAACATTTCACCCATCCTAAGCCGGCAAACTCCCAAATCTGCATATAGCTCAAGCGCTAAATTATGTTCCACTGAATCTGGTTCAACACACTGTGAACTCCTTCCTTTTCCTCAACCTACCCACTCGAAACCATGTGGTATGACAATTCCTTTACATTTGTGAGGTAGAAAGATTTTTTTTTTAAATGACTTGAGTTTAAAAAAAACGAGGTTCAAAAAAACAGTCCTACTGAAAGGCCTTTGCTAGTGGTCTCCATGTTCATTCGTAAACATAGCTGAAAGATGACCTTCATCCCACATGCTATAAATACCCACTGTGTTTGTTTACAATACAGAAGCCCCCAAGCCAACTGTTGCTGTGTCGGCTGTGTCTTTGTCGGATTGACTTACACTTGTCTCTCTGTCTCTCTCTCTCTCTCTCTCTCTCTCTCTCTCCTTCCTGTGTCTGCTTCCACAGAAGAGCCAGAGCTGGTACAACGTAAGTCTTACCCCTCTCCTTTACTCTACTTCAGATTGTGTGTGTGTGTGTGTGTGTCTGCGTGTGCTGAGCGGGTGGTCAGCTATTGTGTATGTGTGTGTGTGTGTGTGTGTTAGTATGAGATGCACGCTCAGAGAGCGGAATGGGAATGTTTGTAATGAGGTGAAGGATCCTGGGCCTCTGTCCTATGTGATTGGACAAGGGCCCCAGTGACGTCATCTCCCATGAACCTCAGGTTACCTCAGAGACTAAACCTTCAAGCAGGTGGGACCTCGGGATCCACTTAGAGTTTGGGGTATGGGAGCCACTGAATTCGGATGAGAATTTGGAAGTCACCGTGTCCATTTGAATAGGATTTGTTTAGATCCACTTTCCAAACAGTCCCCGCAGTTTTATATTTTGCCACAAGAGGGTGCACTACACCGTTTAGCTGCCATTCTCATGCTGCATCCTAGATGTGCTCAATCTATGAATCTTGTGTATATCCAAAGTAAAGCCTCTGACGGCGACTTAGCATTTAAATGTTCCTGAGGTTATGACAAGAGTTTTCCGGTGTCTTCCGTGGTGACCCCAAGGGGAGTTGGGGTTGCTGAACGTAGTTCCAGCGGTTTCTTCTAACAGTGACGATGTTGGACTTTTTTTTTTCTCCCTGGTGCGCTTGTTTTATCCTTTTTCTTTGTGTGTTCTCTGTGTCTCTGTGCTGTTTCCTCCCCCTCTCTTCCCAGCATGAAAGACAGCACATCCTGAGAGTAAGCATGAATTGTATTCTTGTGCAACTTGCTCTTTATCTCGCTAACTGGACCTCCTCCATTTTCTTGGGGTGCGGGTGGTCTGACGTCCTGCCTCTCATCCCATTCTGGAGACAGTTTGGTTGCCACCTGAGAGGAAAACAACACCATATCAAGTTCGAATTAAGAGTATATTCCGTGCTAAACTGACAGACTTCACAATGTGGTGTATCTCAACACCGGGCGTTTCCTCACTGAGGCCAAGCCTTGGATGAAAAAGCAACGACCGTGTTAGTTTCACCAAACAGCGCCCCCTTTGAAAGTGTGCCGTCTCGTAAAACAGGACGAGACATCGAGATGGGAACGTTTGACGTTGACGTCCCAGGTCAAAGAGGTGTTTCTGGTGTCTGAGGAAGTCAGCGCCGCTTCTTCCCGTGACTCTGAGGTAATGGTGCAATCAGGTGGTAACGAATCTGCGCTCCACGCGTCCTAACACTAAAACCTACGACGCGCCGTCTGTGCGGACCGGCCTCGTCTGACGGAGGTGGAGCATCGTGATGCTACTAGCATTAGCATGTTCCCCCTTCCAGCTCAGTGTTCAAGTGCCTGTCATGGTCAGAATTGTTTTGGTTCCGGTGTTGGGTACGGGTGTACCTCCATGACGCACCTCCATCTTGTCGAAAAGATGCATGGTCCATAGATGTAAATGCTTTCTGATATTCTCACGGGGAACTAACTCACTTTCCTCTCTCTAATGACCCATTATTGAATTACTCAATAAAATACCAATGTACATTTGGTGCTACTCTTAGAAACATTCGTTTAGAGTAGTCACATTTTTAAATGGCACTCTTTACACCAATGTAGAATTAATGATTTGACATATTCTGTTAGTGTATGTGTGTGCCTGTGTGTCTGTTTGTTTGTATGTGGGCCACGAGTCCGTGTGTGTGTATTTATGTGTGTTTGCATTCATAACTCCGCATGTGTCGTCTCTACATGGCTGTGATGACCTCCCATGGCACTGAGTCCACAGTGATTACAACCCAACCGTCCTAATGTGAGCTCTGAGCCAGAGAGAGACATACAGTGTGTGTGTGTGTGTGTGTGTGTGTGTGTGTGTGTGTGTGTGTGTGTGTGTGTGTGAGAGAGAGAAAGAGAGATAGCATGCAACCCACCTCCAGGCAACTGGACTCATAGATACGGATGAGTCACAAACAAAGAAGCGCGCGTCTAACACTTCCTGTATGCTTTATGTGTGACTAAAGCTTTGACGATGGGGCTTCTTAATCATTCGTCGTCGAGCTATTGTGACGTGAGCTAGGGTCAGACGTCCTGGTTTTTTGTTTTCCTCTGGAAAACCAAAAACGTGTGTGAAGGTTTGAAGGTTGTCGTTGAGATGTCGTTTTCTCATCCAAAACATTCTGGGGTTCATTGACCCTGAGTGACGCAGGGAGAGGTGGAGGGAGGAGGAGAGGGATAGGGCTAGTGCAAGCACTTGGTTGTGATGTTTACCCTGAAGTCTGTCAATTTCCACACAAAGAGGGCCAGTGTAGAGGCTATCTACTATCACATGCTATGCCTCAGTCCTATTTGGTGAGAAATGGCAGGATTTTTTCTTCAGTTTTCTCTGGCTAGGCGTTACATTTTAGAACATAAGGCTAATATATACAGTCCCAACAGTAAGCAGGCAGTACAATAGAGGGGAAATCTGCAATGAAGGCAACTTTTTTGGCCATCTTGAAGGTGCTGGCTGATGTTCTTACTGCTATAGTACATCTGTTTCTATTAAACCAAGGAGCTGATACTCTACACTCATGCCCCTGCAAGGAATGACAGGCCATTGGCAGGGGAAGGGCGAATATGGGAGTCATCACTCACACACACACACGCGCACACACACCTTCATTGACATTCCCCTCTAGGCTTTTCCAACAGCCCAGGGCAGGGCCGTGGGCTGAAAGAGTGGGCTCATTGTTGGCGTGGAGACGGACAGTAACCCCCCCCCCCCTCCTCCTCCTCCCCCTCCTCATCGAGAAATGGAATGGAGCCCCACCCTTTGTGACTCTGGTGCCAGTCTCCGCCGTCTCTCTCTGTTTACCCGGGAAGTTAATGGTTAACACAGCACCATAGCAACAATCCATATCCTGTCTCCATCACCTGAGACTGGCCGTGTTTTTGACACACTGTCTCCGCGAGAGAGGTACAGGTTGGAGATACTTGGTAGCTTCAAATATTTTCATTTCCTTTCGGGTTTTTTTTATCAGAATTCTTTGTATACAAACGGGACAGTACAGCATTTTTTTGGGTCGGTTGTTTTTGGAACGGGCGGTTATTTTGAGCTCTTGAGGAGTCTAACTCTGAAATTTCATCCGTGGGCGTGAAGGCATTTTCAACTGCAGCGCTTTCATGGGGAGCCTGCGAAAGGATTTCACAATTGTACCGTGAACAAAGACAGCTCAGGACCATTTCCCCTGTCACGTTCAGTTTCCTGCAGCTCCCTGCTGCATACGATTTAGCTGGCGGTCAAAGGCAGGGGGGGGGGCGGTGCTGGTGGAAAAAGTACTGTTCAGGAAAGCGGTGGAATTTGTGGCTAACTTCCAGCGCATGTAACGGCAGCATACAGGCTGGGTGAAACGCCAATGTGAGACTGAGCTGGTGGCGTCGTTTTTGCCCGTGTCCCTCACTGTGGGTTTGTGGTCATCGTAGCAAACTCCTTTTGTTGTGGACAGCGTCGACCGCTCCACGCCACGGCAGCGGATCCCATTTCAGGAGGGCGTCGCGAATCTTGTTGGACGACACTTGAAACAGCGTAGAGGAAGGGATGGACGGATAGATGCGAGCGCTAGATTGTTTCGTTGCGTCGCTTCCAAACTTGTTTACATACTGGCACCGTTGCTATACCTCTCCATATTTAGCCTTCAGTCCTAAATCCAGGCATGCGACCCCCACGTAACTTGTCTGAAGATTGATGGGCTTGTTTTTTTTTTTTACCGACCAAGGTAACTGGAGGTTGTGTGTCCACATCTGTTCCCTGGAACTCCGTGTCATTGTCAGTGAATAGGGCGGGAACAACTCCAACTTTTACCTTCTCTCTGTCTCTCTTCTTCCCTTTCTGTCTCTGTTTCTGTCTTTCTCGTGCTCCCCCTCTTTTTCTCTCGGCCTTTCCTTCATAGTTATCATAGTCCTTTTCATCTTTCTCAAGTCTGTCTTTCTTTATCTCCCTTGTCCCCTCTCTCCCCTTAACCAAATGTTTATCTATCTATCACTCCCTCCTCTGTAAGACAGAAGGGCGGTTTACTTTTGCCTTGTTCACAGCTGGTCTGTCTGAGACATTGCGAGACGTTGAGATCTGGATATCCCCAGCCAGCCAGCCGGCCAGCACATACACCCAATCACCCTTGCCAGAAACAAACAGGAGCAATAATAATAAAAGACTTGTGGGCCAGAGGTTACTAGAGGGCAACGACCGTAACTGCTCTCCCTGTGTGTGTGTGTGCGCATGTGAGAGAGAGAGAGAGAGAGAGAGGCTGGGATCATGTGGCAAGAGTCAGCTGGATCCAGCGTTCTCTCCTCACTCTAAAAGCGAGCAGCACCCACACTAGGGGCTAGTCCCTGCAGTCTCCAAGGCACCAGACAGCAGCTTGGTGTACGCTGCCGCCCCCTGACTAACTCAACCGAAGACGGTCGCGACAGACTGATTTTTGTGGAAGCCGGGAGGGCATAAGGGGGATTTGTAGGCGTCCGTGCCACGCGGTGCCCCCAGAGGAGGCAATGGAGGCTGACCCAGAGGAGGAGCGGGCGCGGGCCTCGGAGTGGGAGGAGATGCTGGAGCTAGACGAGGCGCTGGCGGGCTGGCTGCTGCAGGGGCCTGCCCGGGGGGAGTGGGGGTGGCAGTGGGGCTGGGCCACCTCGGACCTCCAGGACCCCGACTGGGACTCAGAGGAGGTGCCTGCCGTAAGTGACCCCCACCCGTAGAGAGCAGGGGGGGGATCGTGAGCGGTAGCTGGTGAAAGGGGTGGGGGTGGGGGGAGATGGAACTGTCTTTTGGCAGAGGGTGGCATTTTTTGTATTCTAGCATGACCATGAACACGATAGAAACAGAATGAGTCCCTCGCTATTTGGATAGTCCTATGGTCCATTGTGCTTGTCGTGTGTATATGTGGTGTGGTGATTCTGTCGAACCATCTACAGTAGCACAGGCAAGATGTTGAATAGCAGGGGGAAGAGCCAGTTGTTACCGTTGTTAATGTTTTTTTATTATTTTCATTATTATTTTGCAAATGGTAATGGATTAAAATATGTACTGTGTCATTTTTAGTTTACACAAACAGGCTTCCTTTCATATTCATCTCAAAGCTCTGTGTTGTTTTGTCAAACTATTGGTTTCCCTCCAAGTCTTAACTGAGTCACAGCCTTAACTGTGTTTCCACTTCAGAGTTGCCCAAGTTTTCAGGCGTTATGTGGTGGACATTAATGGGAACAAGCTGTTGTTTTCCCAAAAGTTTTTTTGTTGTTGAATTTTTTCTTTCCGAAAGGATGTCTTTGGTTACAGTATTGGCAGGCAACATTTCCTGAAGCTGTTTCTCTTCAAGGAACAGCATCTGGTTCAGACACTTGGACCACTTACCCACCCACACACACACTTAGTGGATGCTTGCTCAGGGTTGTGGTACACCATAAACAAGCCTGTTGTCTGAAGCTCAGACCCAAGATAAGCCTGACCCTAATGGACGGCGATGTCTCCAGTGTGTCACTGCGTGTGTAAACAAAAGAAAAGAACGTTCAGTTTACGACCGAAAAATATTTTTACCACACCGACCAAAGAACCCCCCCCCCCCCCAAACAAAGCAGGTTAACAAATGGGTTTTTTTCAGGACTTTGTAAGATAAGATTATTTGGCGACACAGAGAAGGGTTTGCTGGAAAGAAAAACCCAGTTGGATTTGGGTGTCCTTGTCCATTGAACAAACGGCACATTGTGTGATTTGTCGTCCCCTTCTCGTCACGTAACAATGTGTCGCTGACTTCGGAATGTGGCGGACACGAGGGACTGCTCGTCACGCATGATTTTATTGGGTTTCAGGTACCGGTGGTTCGGGACATTGTTCTTTTGCCTCTCCTCTCACTAAGGATGAAGGACGCCGCAGGAACAGCCAGCACATACATCTGCACCTCGGCATGCAGTACTGTGCATCCATCAGCAGTGCTTGCTTGTCAGAATCCCCCCCCACCTATCCCCCCTTAGTCCTCAAATATTAGCCCACACCTCATTTTACCACTAACCCAACAAAAGCAGGTTTTAACAAGGTTGTGTCTCATCGGGAAGTGTGTGTGCACGTGTGTGCGTGGCAGGTCGCGTGACTGGGAGAGAACGCGTTGCTCGCGTGTGAAGGCGTCGACCTCGGCGCGCGCGTGCGCCAGCGTGTGTTCCGGGATCGCGCGTTGGCATTTGGCCCGTCTCACCCCTCCCCACGCCCGCTCTGTCTCTCGACAGGTGCTGAGCCCCACGTACAAGCAGCGGAATGAGGACTTCAGGAAGCTGTTCAAACAGCTGCCGGACTCCGAGCGCCTCATCGTCGGTGAGGGGACTTAGGGACACGCTGTTGGATGGAAGCTCGCTTGACGTGAATCTGTCTGTGTGGTGCGGAAGGACGTTGGGAAATCCCCTTTCTTCTGCAGTAGTGTGAGGTCACTCGGTGACCTTTGTGACCTTTGTGACCTGTGTCTCCCGTCAGACTACTCCTGCGCCCTTCAGCGGGACATCCTCCTTCAGGGACGCCTCTACCTCTCCGAAAACTGGATCTGTTTCTATAGCAACATCTTCCGCTGGGAAACGCTGGTAAGCTTCAGGCTTCTGGATCCTTCCGTTGTGGTCTGGGGTCTTTTAGTGGGACAGGCGTTTTGTAAATGGAGAGGATTGTGTGTGTGTGTGTGCTTGCGTCCGTAGCTGACCGTGCGGCTGAAGGACATCTGCTCGATGACGAAGGAGAAGACCGCACGCCTTATCCCCAATGCCATCCAGGTGTGCACAGACTCAGAGAAGGTGAGGCCTCCGACATGCCAGCCCCGACGTCTTCATCGCTCACAATCGGTGAAACAGAGCAGTGTGGTTTAAGTGGGCCTTTTCTTTCCAAATTCTCTCTTTGTAGCACTTTTTCACCTCATTCGGTGCACGAGACAGGACTTACATGATGATGTTCAGACTGTGGCAGAATGCTCTCCTGGACAAGGTAAGTCAAGGAGGATTCTGCGAGATCCTCACAGGTGTATTGCTATGGTAACTAATAGATATTGATATATATATATATATATATATATATATATATATATATATACAGATAGATAGATAGATAGATAGATATTGATTGATATATATAGATAGATAGATATTGATTGATATATTTTGAGCCAGAGTTGGGTCTTTTTTTGCCTCTTCTCCAGCCCCTGTGCCCCAAAGAGCTGTGGCACTTTGTGCACCAGTGCTACGGCAACGAGCTGGGCCTGACGAGTGATGACGAGGATTACGTTCCCCCGGACGACGACTTCAACACCATGGGGTAGGCTTCTCACCAGTGTGACCCCCCCCCCCCACCATACACACCATCAAGACGCACACACAGAAACACACCTAGAATCTGCACCATCCACCAACTTATCAACACACAGGACCAACTAGAGTCCCCTCCCCTTCCGACCCGGCAGGTTCTGCGAGGAGATCCCCAACGAGGAGAATGAGGTCATCAATGACAACTCGTCCAAGAGCAGCGCCGAGGCCAGGCACGATGGAAGCCCGCTGCCCGCGCACAAGAAGTCCCTCTCCACCAGCGCCCTGGCCACGCCCCCCGGCGGAGACACGCCTCTCTCAGTGAGTCCCGCTGACGCGCAAGAGGTCAGAGAGCCTGCGGCCGGGGGAGGGGGAGCATGTTGACATCATCCTCATATCCTCATCCTTATATCCTCATCCTTATAGCCTCATCCTCATAGCCTCATCCTTATAGCCTCATCCTTATATCCTCATCCTTATATCCTCATCCTTATATCCTCATCCTCATATCCTCATCCTTATATCCTCATCCTTATATCCTCATCCTCATATCCTCATCCTTATATCCTCATCCTTATAGCCTCATCCTTATAGCCTCATCCTCATATCCTCATCCTTATATCCTCATCCTTATATCCTCATCCTTATAGCCTCATCCTTATAGCCTCATCCTTATATCCTCATCCTTATAGCCTCATCCTTATATCCTCATCCTTATAGCCTCATCCTTATATCCTCATCCTTATAGCCTCATCCTTATATCCTCATCCTTATAGCCTCATCCTTATATCCTCATCCTTATAGCCTCATCCTTATAGCCTCATCCTCATAGCCTCATCCTTATAGCCTCATCCTCATATCCTCATCCTTATATCCTCATCCTTATAGCCTCATCCTTATATCCTCATCCTTATATCCTCATCCTTATAGCCTCATCCTCATAGCCTCATCCTTATAGCCTCATCCTCATAGCCTCATCCTTGTATCCTCATCCTTATAGCCTCATCCTTATAGCCTCATTCTCATATCCTCATCCTTATAGCCTCATCCTTATAGCCTCATCCTTATAGCCTCTTCAGCATGACGACAGAAAAGGGAACAAGATACTTCCATGTTATGTCCGACTACTGACTATGAGTGACTGAGAACTTGACTAATTTGGGTCTGCCTTACTACGAGGGGTTCTATCACAGAGACGGGTTCAAAACCTGCTTCCTGTTATTCAGGGTTACAGTAAGGGTTACAGTAAGGGATAGGGTTAGGGTTAGATTGACCCTAGCATTGGAGGGCCTTTCATTTAGTTTATGTTGACAATCCTTTGTTTTGGACTAGGCTGTCTGTGTCTGCTGAAACCAACCAATATATATCGACCAATATTTGAACCGTGGTTATTTGTGTGCTTGGTGACTGAGCCGTCTCTCCCCTTCCTCTCGTCACCCCCAGTTCGACCTGACCACAGAGGAGTACACCGACTGCCTCCCTGGGGGAGAGCTGCTGGCCATCCCCCTAGTGGACGAGAGTGCTGAGCCCGGGGGCCTGGTGCCCTCGCCCTCGCTCGACTTCAACGACAACGAGGACCTCCCCACTGAGCTGAGCGACTCCTCGGAGACCCACGACGAAGGTGAGGCCTCGGGGGCTCTCGAGCAGTCCTACTCAAGTCCTCCTCCAGTGGCTCTGGTCAGAGATATAGAAATGTTGTCTCCTCATTGGCTGTATGTCTGTGTGCCCGCCATATTGGAGCGTTCAAGACCCGCTAGAAAACAAGCACAATGTGTATTGAGAGATGCAGACTTCTCTACAAAATGTGCCCTAACTCACTTAATTCGAAATCAATTTTCATTCCGTTTGGTTTGTTATGAACGTGAGCAATTTAAGATGATGCTGGTTACTTATTGGAATTAAATGTAGTTTGATGGCAGAGGATTTTATTAACTCTGCAATAACATTAACCTTCAGAGTAGCCACAACTTCCAAACACAACTGGGACATGCAGGGTACAATCTATGAGTCACAGGCAACGTCAGGTGTAAATGTATTTTAATTTTAACTTTTGTGAGTTTCTTCAAAGATTCAATATGGTATTGGTATAACGCTTGTTATCATATTTATAATGAAATAAGGTCATTGGTAAAATAACACCCAGTCAGTTCCTCCTTACACCAGTGACAGGAGAATTCCACTTCTGCAGGCTGGACATTTGCCATTACGCATCCCAATTCACAAATATTGTTAATCTATAATATTTTATTTTAATCTTCATTCATTCACTTTAGACACTACACATACAACACAATACTATTATATAATATAATAATAATAATACAATACTAAAATAAAATAATACAATACTACATATCTATACTATACTAAAAGATACAAAGCTATAATGTAATGACACAATACTACATATAGTGTGTGTCCAGTGTTTTAGGCCAATGTTCAGATATACAGTGTAGTCAAATGTAAACATAAAGTAATTGGACTTTAGAGCCAATAGGTAGGAGTCAAAGTAGTTCACTTTCTTAGAAAAACTCAACTTCTCGACAACAGTGGGTGAGTCTTGAGTGCAGTTCCAAGCAGCATAGCAGTGTAACGATTGCCCTATATTCTGATTCACACCATTTACACATCTGTTACACAACACAGTGTACAACATAAACATTACAATATATACACAAGGAGACTGTACACAATATAATACACTATGTCGCCCCCCCTCCTGTAAACAGTGTTGTGGGGACATTCAGCTGTCTGTTCTCAAGGATTATTATTCTTGAAACAGTATAGTTTTACAGAGCTTCTCTCTCAAGTTACCACTTTGCAATTGGTGGGAAGTTTGACAGTTGGTTTCTGTCTTCCGTCACGATCCTGGGCATTCCACCGCTGTCTCTGGTCTTCCTCCACTCGTGCTTGAGCCTCAGACATCTTCTATTTGACTTGGTCGGGGCAAAAGGGCTGTGGATAAAAACTGCTTTGTTACACTTACCAAGGTTGATGAGGTCATTCCGACTTAGCTACAGGGACATCACTTGCCTCACTAGCTTTTGTTGATGTTTTAGTTGACCTAGCTTTATTGGGCACATTGGGAAAAATGTACTCTTTACTTTCAACAAGTGTATTCATAATGCCAGTTACTATGTTAGCAGGAGATTATTTTAATTATCTTTTCAGTCAGTTGTTTTCAGTCACCATGACAGTGTTTACCCTACAATCTTATGACTTGAAAATACACTAACCATCATTTGCTCAAAATCCTTCTGTCTGACAGTGGAGATAAAAAGATAAACAAAATTTTCACTTATATAACGGTAAAATACAGAACAATTGCCATTTGTGACAAGTCATCACACAATGCCTGTTTTAAATGTTTGGTCTGTCCAGCCAAATGCCACACATGCCTGTGGCGATTTTCCAAGCCTCCTCCTGCTCCTCCGTCTTCTACAGCGGTTGGCATCCAGCTTATTGGTGCATTACCGCCACCTTCTGCACAGGAGTGTGAATCAGACAATAGGCTTTCAATCTAAATCCCTTAAAAAATGAAATAAACACACATACCCTACACACACACACACACACCATAATCTACATGTTTCCTCCATGCTTTACAGCCAACTATAAAATCCCTGTCCAGGTCAGCCACCCTAGCCCCCTATCCCTGCTTATCCATCACATCCTTAAAAAAACATGTATCTCTTAGGAGGGCTAACGGTATCCTGGCCTGGACTCGCTCACCCATCCTCCGTAATCCTTTCCTGAATTCCTGTCCCGCTAATTCCCTTAGATTATTCCTCAACACGTCTGTGTCCCATACCCCTACAACTCAGAACTACACTATCCACAGACTGTTCTTCCTGACATCTACAATATCACATTACTATATATTATAATATAATGTAACTGAATTGATTAATTCATATGTTCAGTTTCCTGTTTGGTGTACAGTGCCCCAACTATAACCTTGTCTTTACTGATCTATAAGCTGCTTTACTGATACTAATTTGTATTTCTATATTCCTTCCAAGTGGTCTGTTCTATGACTCTTCACTGTTGACAGCTCCAATATGGCAACCACACAGATGCATGTCAAACCGCAAGCGTTTCTACATTACAATATCTACGGTTCAGATAGTTGAAAAACTGCATGGGCTTAACAGAGGTTGGCTAGTATTGGTTTGAATTAAGTCAAACTGACGCTAGTATTTATCTCAAGTTTATTGTTGAATTATTAAGCACCCTGCCACCAAAATGGAGTAGGCACAAAAGTAAATGTGGTTTCTAGGTCTGGTCCTGAACGTCCACTAGGGGGAGCCAGCTGAAAGGCTTACGTGTACGATGTGTCTCCAACAGGGGAAGTACAGGCCTTCCACGAAGACCTGAACGGGCGGCAATACATAAACGAAGTGTACAAGTTCAGCGTGGACAAGATGTACGACATCCTCTTCGCAGAGTCCCAGTTCATGAACGACTTCATGGAGCAGCGCAGGTTCTCAGGTCAGTTAGCATTGGCAGGGTCGTTTGGAGTTTGGTTGTTGATTTTGTACAGTCGACATCTGTAAAGCGCTGTATGTTGAAGCCTACGGGTCCCTGGAGGACACATGACCTGCTCCCTCCCACACAGATGTGGTCTATCACCCGTGGAAGAAGGAGGATGCCGGGAACCAGACCAGAGAGATACTGTACACTATCTCACTGTCAAACCCTCTGGCACCCAAGACGGCTACGGTCACAGAAACACAGGTAACATCACTCAACACAACCTTTCAACCATAGTTGAAGGACTTTCACATGCAGGAAGTGACCCAGCGCCTCCAGCTGCCGGGTTCTTCCATCACTTTTCATAAAAGTAGACCCAGAGTGCACTGAAAAAGGTTTTCCCAAACCAGCTTGGCAAAATTCCCATATTTTTTCCTCTTGGCCCCAGACATTATACAAGGCCAGCCAGGAGAGTGAATGCTACATCATCGACGCCGAAGTCATAACCCACGACGTCCCCTACCACGATTACTTCTACACAGTCAACCGCTACATGCTCACCAGGGTGGCCAAGAACAAGTGTCGTTTAAGGTAAGGAGCACGCGGGAACGCGCTCATGTGCAAACTGTTGCTGGGACGTTGTCCGAACGTTTGAGTTGACTCCGTTCTTCCAGGGTGTCCACTGAGCTACGCTACAGGAAGCAACCATGGGGACTGGTTAAGGGCTTCATCGAGAAGAACTTCTGGAGCGGGTTGGACGAGAACTTCCGCCTTCTTGGTAAGGTCTAGTCCCTCGGCAAGCTGCCCGACTTCCCGGCACGACTTCATTGAAATGACCTCAGCTGATATCTGTCTCGGCCCTGTGCAGAGTTGGAGCTGGCTAAGTTGGAGGACATGCTGACGGAGGCTCACCTGCCGTCCCCGAAGGCCAAGGTGGCCACGGTGAGGCGGCGGAAACGGCCGCTGGTGCACCTCCGGGGCCCGCACATGGACGAGGCCCTGAGCCCCGTCACCACGCCCACCGACGAGGAGGTGATCCACCGCATCAAGCACGTGGCGGGCTCCACCCAGACCAGGCACACGCCCGAGCATCTGCCGGGGGGGTTGGGCCTCTACAGCGTCTCCAAGCTGCTGCTCATCATCAGCTTTGTGTGAGTGGGCCGCGCGCACACGCACCGTCACGCGCTGTGCCGAGTTTCACGCGCGTACGATACATGTTCGCACGTAAGCGCGCGCGCACACACGCGCACACACTCACTCAGGCTAACACCTCAGCATCCATTCCCATTATGTGTGTTTGACTTTCCAACGTGTGGTCATTTGTCTGTGTTCTCTGAACTTTCTCTGAACTCTCGTCTCTCCTTTCATTGCCTGCCGTAGGATCTGTCTAAGGTACATTGCACATCTTCACTGATGAACCAGTTCGTCCCCAACTCAAAGAGAACTCCTTACTTTATGTTCTGCAGCCCAAGAAATGACAATCCTCTCTCCTCTCTCTCTCTCTCTCTCTCTCTCTCTCTCTCTCTCTCTCTCTCTCTCTCTCTCTCTCTCTCTCTCTCTCTCTCTCTCTCTCTCTCTCTCTCTCTGTCTCTCTCTCTCTCTCTCTCTCTCTCTCTGTCTCTCTCTCTCTCTCTGTCTCTCTATCTCTCCTCCTCCTCCTCCAGCCTGGTTCTCCTGGTGTTCCTCAACATGATGCTGTTCTACAAGCTGTGGATGCTGGAGTATTCTGCACAGTCTCTCACTACTTGGCAGGGCCTGCGGCTTCATGAAAGGTGCATTCACGCACGCACAAACGCTCACACTCACACTCACAGTAAAGCAGGTTCTCTGGGGTGCTGTCCCACTACAGAGCTTCCACTATGTCATTTTAAAGGAAGCCAAAACCAAGAAGCTCCAACATTTTGCCCACGTTCTATTCCATTATCCCCAACCGTATGGCTGTAATCAACTTTGAACCACGAAACACTTCTGATTTCAAATGACCGCTGGATAATGGTGGGCTGACATTTCCATGTTATATGTGTTGCCGTTGATTTGAGATGCTAAAAAAAGGTTTGCCTGTCTGTGTACATGTGTGTGTGTGTTACCTTCCAGCAAACTGCCTCAGACACAGATGGAGTGGGCCCAGCTCTTAGAGTCCCAACAACGTTACCATGACGCTGAGCTGCACAAATGGAGAGAGATCATAAAGTCATCTGTGCTGCTGCTAGACCAGGTAACGAGAGACAGCCCACTTCATGGAGGGCTCAGTCAAGACTGAAAGAGTTTGTGCGTTCCATTTGTGTCTTCCAAACCGTTCAGTATGGTTATCCTACCAAACCCAGCAGTGGTTGGGCTGAAGTCAAGTTGAACGTTGAGTGCTGAAGTCCATCATTCCATGACGTCCTCTTTCTCCACAGATGAAAGATTCTTTGTTGAACCTTCAACGAGGCATCGGCTTGAGGGAGCACAGCTCAGAAGCTGAAGAGAAAAGAAGTCGCTACCACTGACATACGACCCCTCCCAGGCCTTGAGGGGATGGTGTGCAATATAGGAACTGTTTGTGTGTGAACATTCAGACGTAAACAAACAGAGAGAGGGGGAGAGGAGAGAGACAAACTGTCTGCTGCTGTTCCCAACTGCGGGGGGGGGGGGGAGGCAGAGGGACGGTGTGAACCCCCCCCCCCCGCCCTAGCTCAGAGGTCGACCGTGGACAGGAGAGACGCCAAACCTCACGACAGACTGGAAGTGAGGTGTCGTCGTCGTCGTCGTCTCCACTCCACACACACACACACAGCACCGAGGCATCAAAGTGAGCAGCCGCAGGGACCCTTACGCGCCTGTCTCGCCTCCTGTCCTCCCTCAAGGACCGTCGGCGCTCGGGTTGGGGGGGGTTGGGGGGGGAAGAATGTGCAGCATGCGATATGTCCTCTTCACCGCGACTCCTCTCTGCAAACGTCCACGGCGCTCTTCCTGCTCCGCGAGAGCTCAAGGAAGAACAAACGTAGGGGAGGAGGGCGGGCGGGCGGGGGGGGGGGGGGGAGGGGGGGGGGGGGAGGGTCCTCACAGTCCTATAGGCTTTCTACACTTCCTCGACTGTTCCGAACCTGATCATCCCCTAGGGGTCCTCGCTGCAGTGTCCCTTTTGTTAACCCCTTCAGATCCTGGGCCCAGATCGACGGCGTTCTCAGAGTAGCAGGATCACCAGCACAGGGATGGGGGAGAGCACGTTCCGCATGTGGAAACTAACTTCCACCCAAATGTCTACTGCCTTGTTTTAAACCTGGTCGTATCCAGGTGGGTCTGGGGGCTGGTTCCCTTGACTCCCTGGTCCCAGGTGTTGTGTTGGTGTATTTATTATGTCTTACTGGAAGATTCCATTTCTGATCAAGGATAATCCTCATGCACACCCAGTGTTTATGAGCGATATCTAGATTGCTGTGCATTACTGATAGGCAAATGAAGTGTCCCCATAACTTGGTCAAGCTTTAGCGGTAAAGTGTGGGGTCAAATGTGAACCTGAGTACTTCCCACAGGTTACAATGTTCAGTGCTGTATTATATTGCATCTATACTATTGCTATCCTACATTGTGTGACTTGGCCCAAACAATCTAATGGCCGTCATATACATCACCTTACCAGTCGTGAAACCGTATTTAGAATCTGGAATTCCGAATTGAATTATGTGTTGCCAGGGATCCTCTTTTCACGAGACATCACAACTCAACAATTGGTGACTCTTTTTATGCACAGTCCAGATTTCCTTTGTGATGTTGCATATATGTCCAAATGAGTTCCTAGGTGTCCCTGTGAGCAGAGAATGTAACGGAATCTTCCCGAATCATCTGTTTGTTTTGGTTTTGTTTTTGAAGGAACATTTGGAGAAAACACCCTGATGATGCTTAGATGATGTCATTTGAAAAAGGGACACTGCAGCTAGGCAATTGGGGTGACGTGTGTTCTTAAGTGTTTTATTACTAAACTGTGATTATATCTCTTTCAAATGTTTGAAGATGGAATTATATGAATATATTTGAAATATATATGTATATTTCACTATTTAATATATATTTCAAAATATATACACATTGCATATATTTATTGTTAATTTATGTAAATAGGAAAGTTATCAGAGTTCTAGACAGGTTTAAAGAATTTATAAGGAAAAGTGTTTTCTTGAGATAAGCATCCCAGGTATGTCTGTGACATATCTGGTGTGCACGTGTGCGTGAGTGTGTATACTGTATGTGTGCTTGAGTGTGTGTGTGTGCACGTTGTGTGTTTATGTGTAGAGAGGGACGTTTCTACCATTCCACACTCATGTGTCTCAACATTTCATTTCCGGCACATGTAGCCAAACTGCCTTTTTGATGCCCATGCGTTTGAATGCAGCCTTGCATTTGCCTAACAGGCTACAGTTTACAATCTGCCCCACACGGGCAACCTTGTGTCCATGCCACGACCTGCAAGTGGCTTGACTCGACAATACATACACACACACACAAACTTTGCTTATCGCCATCATCCACATTTTATATTCTGTCCGCCCTAATACTATATCTCAAAACTCCCCACACATGTTACAGTAAGTGTTTATTCTAAAGGTATTCCCCTCACCAATTTATATTAAACCAAAATCGAAAATATATTAAACCCCTCTAATAAATTATGTTAGTTATTCTCAGTATAATCAGAATTGAAAAGACATCACCAAATACAATATGGGTCCATAGCAACCATGAATTACTGAGGAGGAGATTAAAACACTTCCAAAAACACTTCCTACTGTATATGAATGAGAGAGAAAAGCAATGCACTTTATAGACCTTCCAAATAGAGAAGCACTTTGGTCTGCGGAGGCAGAGTGATTATAAGCAACTTCCCTAATTGAGATGGGATTCTAGCACTATAATCTAGCCCATTTTCAAATTCTGTTGAACTCAAATCAAAAACATATTTTGTTTACCCAAAGATTTGTGCTGACTATATCCCTTGATATTTAAATGATGCATGTGTTCATTTCTTACATCATAAAAGGCAGCATGACTCTGGTGTACAGGTGTACGGGCAAGCTGTTTTCCGGTAGTATCTTGAAATAGCGATTACAGACAGGTTTGAGTGACTGTTGCTCTCGAGTATTTCAGGGATTTGTGGGAGGGGGAAGTGTGTGGAGGTGAAATATCTTGAATGTGTGATTGTGTTGGTGTGTTACTAAACAAGGCAGTTGCTATCCTGAAACTATGCTGTTGGCCTGGATCCCCTGCAGAGTATGGCGAGGGTGTACTGCTAATTTAAGAAAATCTCCAAAACCTGTATCCCCAAGTGGTTGGAAATGTTTAAAAAAAAAATCACTTTACCACACAAGATATATTTACACACACAAATATTATGTCCTGCTGTGGTTGTTTCATATATATGTTATACTACTTCCTATATATGAGGTGACTCTAAACGTTTGTTTTAAAGTGTATGGTCTAATTTCTTGAATTTTCATAGATTTCTGGAAATTTGCTTGGATTTCTGTATTTATGTAGGACTAATATATGACCATTCTCAACGTATTAGAAAACAAAGTGTGGAAATGCACGGTGAGCGAGTTTATGTAAGCAAATCATGTTTGCTTTAACTAATATTAAGTCATTCCAGAATAGGGTTACTCTTCAATTTATCTCTGACATTTATATTCAAACTACTTTATAAACGTATGACGATTAGCTGTTAGTATGTTATAGCCTGTAACAGCTATCCTCATTTTCACAAGAAAACAACAAAAAAATCGTCATGGCCCATACATCTCCCATAATGTTTAGAATGGTTTTATGGACATTATCTGAAAATGACCTGAGGTGAACAGTTTCCGTGTTCTTGTCTTGATCTCCAGTTACAATGATTGTTGGATGACTGTGAGATTTTCCATTGCATTCAACATTCCCATCAAACATCTTGGTTACCCATCTAAAGACGTATGTAGACTGACAACAACTGCGCAATATCATAAATAGAACCAATCATTTCTTGTAGATGTGGTCTTATTTGTAGCTTGTTTTTTTGTTATATTTGTTTCCTTTTCTCTAATCTATATTTTCTGCTGTGCACCCGATATTGGCATTACCATTTGATGATTGTATGATTTCAATTATTTCTAGACAGCTATGTAACCAAGGCAACTTGGAGGTGTCTCAATGTCACCGATTTGTTGGCATAGACAGCTAATTAATTGTCATTTCACTGACTTGATTAATTGCTGTTTGCCTCATTGTTGTGAATACGACAGAAGTGAGGCACAATCCCAATCACACTCCGGTTAATGCACAACAGGGAATCCCACTCCCCTCTCCTTAAAAATGACTACTGAACACATTCATAGCAAGATTCCATTACTGGTGTGGCTTTGTTTAAAAAAGAAACCTGATGTATGTTTTTTTTAGACCTGTTTTGATCTCTAGAGACAATATTACTTAGATTTATACCTGATATACTGTAAGTATATGTTGTGTATATCTGCAGTGTACACACACTGACAAAAGAATCAAATCTACGCTGTGCGTGGGTTTGGACTTGCCGACGACTTTGCCTAATAGAGACTAAGATGCAGTGGCTTTCTGGTTCATGTGAAGTAGAGATGGGAGGGATGAATAAAAAATATATTGAACAAGTGTGAAGATGTTTTGATTATTTATTACTTTCAGCACTAATACTAAGTTAAGGTTGTTTGGTAGCATACTTATTGTAGAGCAATATCAATCATTAAAGTCACATAGTCCTACAAAATAAATAGGTCTACTAAAATATTGTAAACACAAAGGCTTATTCCTCTTATGGATCTTTGTGGTTTGGCTGTATACAATTTTTATATTGCATTTTTTGCATTTTTTGCTTAATTGATAGTCCACTAAAAAGGAAAGCTTAGCATATGACATTTTTTTTAAAGAAGAAAAAATATATCTTTAAAATATAACTATAAAAGTTATATAAAATATATATATAAAAGGACAAGGTGAAAATATTTATAAATGTTGGTTGTAAAATATTTTACTAAAAATAACATTTGGGATATATCTGTTCAAACCTATTCAACCACATCACTTGATGATTGATGCAATTAGCTTTAGGCTAACGTAAAACTGTCGCTTGCGGTTTAAAAAAAGTTAAGACATATCATGCTAAAGCCAAATGAGGGGATGGGCTATGCGAAGACACGGACTCTGTTATCCAATGAGGACATGGGCTGAGTTGCAACAAGCGCATAAGCATACCGTTTTAACAGTGTCTGTGATATAGGAACCAATGGACAACGCAAAAGGGCGGAGCACTCCAGTCTACGTTTGACAGCTGTGAACTGGAATGGTATATTGTAGCGCCTAGCGCGACGAAGGAACTCACGGGGCAGAATCTGCATGTTTACACGAGCAAATTTATGATTATAGTTCGGTACGGATGAATTATGTTTTCTTGACAATTAGTAAAAGATCACATCAAAAACAAGTTCAAATTTTCCGGGAACACTAGAAGACCGGTAGCCTATCCATGTACCGTGAAGTCTTCTTTCCGATGACTGTGGAGCGGAGTAGAAATAAGGAGCGCCTGGAGGCCAGTCTTGCCGGACTGTGTGAGCTGGAGCTCCGCAAGCAGAAGCAGGAATGCTTGGTCCTTGGTGCTCTGACCCTTGGAGACCCCATGATAGAAAATGCATCTAGAAGTGAGCTATCAGGTTTCAGCAGCTGGGACCAAGACAACTTGACATTGAGACGTCAGCTGGTAAGTTAAGTTGAACTCAAAAGCAAGAGTTGATGTTTTGAAAATGTTCCTACGTGAAGATAATGTCGATTTATTTTATAATGTCGACTTTCGCAGAAATCACGGATAGAATCAGCCTTTATGACGGACGGTTCGTCCACGGTGGTCGCCACCTATTACACAATTTAACCCCAGTTTTACTCCAAGTTTACATCTGGCTGCTGAGAGTCTCAAGATCCAGGAAATTCGACTCTCGTTTATAATTACCGTGACCATTGGTCGAACAATAGCATTGAGATAGCCAACGTCCTATTGTTAGGTCAACACTCATCTGCAAGAAAAGTTACTTAACTTGATTAATGATAGGCTATGTAGGCTACCCTCTGAAATACTTTAAGCGTTTTCATCCTTTGGGCTGAGATTTACATCGTTGGTTAGCGAAATGGGAGGGGAACCAGTCGTTCGCAGTAGTCTACCGTTTAATGACCCATTGTTCCCTTTTCATGGCACTAATAGTTTTCTATTTTGTAAGTGCTTATTCATAAATAACCGACCAGAAATTAAAAGCAAATTTGGTAGGGTCGTTAAACAGTCGAAACATTCCTACATAAGCACAAATAATACATTAGCTTGAAGAATCGGATACTGATTCTGGTCATAATTTATGAAAGTTTTTCGGACACGTTACAATGGAAGCCTTGTTGTACACACTGGCACGTGCAAATTTGAGTGAATTCCATAAATTGGACAGATATGTTTTACAAGATAATTGCCTTGTAATAAGTTGATGCTATAGATGGCTTGCTAATGGTACATTTGCACTTTGGCAATGCGAAACAAATTGGAATTGGAATGAAAAGGGCGACGTGTTAAGGAGTGATTTTCTTTTTGCCCAACTTGCCTTTAGCGTTTTCTGAAAGACATGGAAATAGGACAGTGCAGACTCTGACAACGCACAATCCGCTGTTCTCAAGGCAAGCTTGAAAAAAGAAATTAAATCAGCCGCCTCGTTTTCTTCCCCGCCTCCCCCTCCGCGCCCCTTTCCGCTACGGCCCAAACAATAGGCGCATATGGAGTGGAATACTAATGATCGCGAGGCTCGGCGCGGCGCGAGTGGAGCCATGCATGTCTGCCGCTTTAAAAAAAACACAAGTGGAACGTATCACTCAGATGAGCTGTCAGCGGAGTTCAAACTGGCTGGCTTAGACTGTGGCAGACTGTGTCCCAAGACCCCCCATTGAGTGATTGGCTTTAGAAAGTGCGTAATTGTGCATTTCACCATATCCTCCAAATTGAGAGATCTGTCATTGGATCGATGGATATTACCCGCAATGACTATCCAAGCGTTCAAGTAATTAATGCATGGCGTTTTCCTTGATATGGTCAAAATGGACTCCAGGTGAGACCGCAGCATAGATTAAATATGAACTGTGGCCCCAACAGAAACCAGTCGTCTCTCACTAGAATATAGGTACACGCAGAAACAGCTGACCCACGTTCGCTTGGCCATGACTGTGGCCTCCGACCTCACTCTCCGCTGGTCTGTGGGGCTTGTGTGGAAGTGTTGACGGCCATGCGACACCAGACAGCAGCTGGGAAAGCACGAGCCACCGGCCCCTCTGCTGTGTGCGTTGGAGGGGCGTGAGCAAGAGTATGTGTGTGACTGAGAAGGGGGTGGGGATGGCTACGTTTGTGTCTGTACTCACCAGTGGCCTTGGCCTCGGTTTAGATTTCCCTGTGCCAGAGACATGTGTGCACCCATGTGTTTGAGAGAACCAATTTGTTTAGTGAGAGGCCAATCAGGGGGCCCATGACTGGAGGACACTGTCAGGCATTTGACAGAGCATAAATACAAGCGCGCACACACACATAAACACGAACGCCAAAAACGCACAAACACGAACACCAAACACACACACACACGTACACACACACATTTGAACAGAGCGTCCTCCTGATCCAGAAGCTCTCAGCTGGGTGTCACCTGAGCACTGACAGAGAAGTCAGGCTGGAGTAATTCCATTCATAGCCAGCTGTTCCAACTGAGGTTGAAGAGGAGAGGGCATAGTGTTCTGCTCGCCTTTCACGCCTGCTACATAAACATGCCTGTGGGAGTGTGTCTATGTACCAGGCAACTTACATTCCTTTCATGTGTGTATGTGAGAGAGAGGGCAACAAAAGACACGTGCATGTTCGTGTGTGTGCGAGGGGAGAGTCTAGGTTGTGTGTGTGTGTGTGTTTAGGGGGAATGGTGGCTTAGTGAAGAGACTGAGTAGGGGGCAGGGGGTTGTGTGGCAGTTTCCGGCCTCCCACAGCCCCTTCTCTTTAAAGCCAGTCACAACACTGCTTCAATTATAGAGCCGCCTATGTGTGTATATGGCTCTGTTTGTGTGTGTGTGTGTGTGTGCACCCTATTGCACGCCTCACTTCCCTACCGACTCACTGCCGCTGAAATTGGCTGTTTTCCCCCCCTCTCCTTTCCCAGTCACCCCTCCCCCGCCGACAAGAAGCAAAGGAGGATGCAGTGAAATAGTAATGACACCATCGTGCCTGGAGTCTGTGTTTGGAGGAGGTCATTAATAATGGAGCAGAATCAAAAGGTCTTGCCATCACCAGGGTCCCTGCAAGGCCCCCACCTCTGGCACTGTGTGAGGTTGACAATATATTTCGGCGCGTCATTCTCGATTTTCTGCGTCTTCACGATTGAAGGATCCTGCAGTCAGTGCGTCCACCTAGCTCGCCTCTTTAGGTCATAATGATCCGTTGGGAGAAAGTGTGCCACAATGGATTTGATTGATTTCCAATATCCTTTGTCCTTTTCCTTCTTTAGCACATGCCGTAGTTAAAGAGGGACAACCAACATGATATTGTAACCAAAGAAATATTCAACCTTTCCCAGAGATAATCTTGTAAAATAGAAATGGAAAGATGTTTGTGTGTAGGGGTGGGGCTTCTGTAAAGAGAAACAGAATCACAGTGGTCCCACCAGACAAAGCATTGATTGCTTTCTCTCAACACCATGTAGTCATCAGCCCACTGTGGACTCATAGTTTTATACCCAATGGTAGGCGATATTAGCTTGTGTGTTTGACACAAGATGCATTCTAGTCTGCTCATATTGGTTCCTGATAGGCCAAGATGACCAAGTACTCATCAATCTTTGTTCTACTTACTGTATGATTTTTTTGTATACAGAAAACACACTCTGTACATGAAACGTGCCTCGTGTTAAATTCTTCATTGTGGATCTTTAACGTCGAGTGTTTCAGCGTTTTGTTGACCGTCGAGATTATTCTGTCTTTTATATCAGATGTATCACATCTGTCAAATCAGAGTTTGTATGTTATTGTCAGAGTGAGCCTTACGTGACCTCTATATGAGACATGAAGAAATGTTTTGGCTGACTGAGCAAGGATGTCAAATTTCACTTCTCTACCCCCTGGTGGAATGTGTGTGTGTGTGTGTGTGTGTGTGTACCCACAAAAAGAACATCTCAACATTTTCCCTCACCGTGAATTATTCATGTTCCGGCTGACTGCACTCTGTCAGCTTATGTAATACATCTGGGGCTACATATAGGGAATGCACAGATGTGCTGTGCCATACTAACTCGGTTCAAACAAATCGACGGAAAATTACGATGCAGCTTTCTGGAGCCAGGGTTGATTTAGAGTTGGTCATTCCCTAAAAAAAAACCCTCTATTGTTACTTCTGTTCATTTCTGACACACTTGATGTACCTTGTCACTGAACTGTGTGTGGCTCCTCCGTTTACGATATGACCGTGTTTCAGAGTTCCCTCCAGAGCTCCCCCTGGGGGCTAATGTTGGCACTGGAGCAGCAGTTAGGTGAGCTGCGAGTGGACACGGACGACGTCCATTACGAGGGCAGCCAAGGAGATGCAGGCGACAGCCGGCCCAGCTCAGGTACCCATCAACCTCTGGGCTTAAACCATTTCCTCACTTTCACTGTCAATTGTTCCAGCCGGTAGTGATTCCAGTTTATTCAGTACTTATTGTATGGCTTCTATGACATACACATTTTATATAATTAATCTGATTTTTATATTATTAGTTCCTCGTGCTCCAATTGTCAATGCCGGAAAGGGTTCTGGGATTTGTGAAATGTGTAAAGGGGATTTTTTTTGGTTTACTTGCCATGCAGTGTGAGTAGGAGCTCAGAAGTTGAGAGGCATACTAATTGACAAATCATCTGTGTTTTCTCCCAGGTTTCTATGAGTCCAGTGAGGGGCAGTCTCCAAAGGGCCAATCATGTTCCTCTGAGGGCACAGAGCCCGCTTCTACCTGGATGTACACCAATGAGAGACCCAAGTCCCTGGGTAAGTTGACCAATTCTGCCAAGACTACAAAACAGCTGTTCATTATTACAGTATATGGAACAAAAGCAACAAAAAAAACAAATTCTGTATGTTTCCGTGGGTTTAGGCGATTCCCTCCTACTGAACGAGGAGAGTATGATGGATCAGACCCCCCGAGCCCCTCTGCCACGCTCCTTTTCCGCCCCCTACCCCCCCTTGGAGGGCATCGCCGAGGAGGGCCCGCCTGACGAGCCCTGGCAGTGGGACCCCCATAGTGCCCACCCGGACTGGCACGACCACACAGACCCTGAGCAGGAGGACTACCAGCATGCCTTGCGGGTGGAGAGCTACATCCTAGGTCTCATCCAGCGGCACACTCTCGCTCCGCGGCCCTGCCAGCCCCGGACCAGGCTGAACCCTGACCCCCCACACCCCAGTGTCCTCAGACAAAGCAGCTTGCGCAGGCAAACGCCCTCCCACACTCCCGAGCACCGAACCCACGATCCCCGCGACCTTTCACCTGACCCCGAGGGCCAGGCCTGGGGCTGTGACCACCTAGGGAATGAGGTGGAGGAAGGGTACGGAGGGGAGGCCCCCTCCATAGAGGAGGACTGTTATCTAGCCCTTCCCTACCCCCACTCCCGACCCCACTCCCTGGCTGGGGGGATTCTGCCCTCCCTGGACCCCAGCTATGGAGCTTTTGACCCCTGTTGTGGTGGGGAGGCCCAGTGCCCCCAGCTCTACACTCTCCCTCACTCCCCAGCCTCACACAACCATTTAGTCAGTGCCCAGTTTATCCCTGGCCAAGCCTACCACGCGCCAGTTTGCTCTCCCATGCACTACAACCCCGAGCCCCCACAGCTCATCCGAGGGTGTTCATCGTCAGAGCAGCCCAGCTCCAAGCCCAGGTCTGGGAGTAAGAAGGGCCCAGAGGAGCGCCAGAGCTCCAGAAGAGCCAGTCACCACAAGGCGAGCCACTCCCAGTCTGAGAACAGCCATCTGGCCCAGCGAGGCCTACCTGAGCGCAGGTACAGCACAACCGAGAGGCCCCAGGGTCGGAGGGGCCAAGCCCAGGGCCATGCCCAGGCCGGAGGGCCCCACCCTGGGAACAGCAGCAGCAGCAAGGGGGGGCGGCGCTGGTGCTCCAACCTGGAGCTCAGTCAGGATGAGGGAGAGACCCAGGTAGCGCAGTCCCACAGGAGGCCGACTCGCAGAGCCCGTCACGGCCACCCCTGCCCGCACTTCCACCCCCTCGCCCAGCCCCAGCACACCGACTACCCAGAAAGGGTGGCTCTGAGCCGGGGAGAGGAGGCCTACACGGGGGCCGTCCCGGCCGAGTCTGAGTCCAGCATGAGCGAGGTCTACTCCCCGGGCTCCAGCTCTCTCTCCAGCGACTCGGACGAGAGTGGGGGGCTGGTGTGGCCTCAGCAGCTTCCCCCTCGCCTCGCCCCCTCCTCCTCCTCCTCCTCCTCCCCCCAGGCCTCCTGCGAGACCCCCGCGCCGCCCAAAACCTTCGTCAAGATCAAAGCCTCGCACGCGCTGAAGAAGAAGATCCTGCGCTTCCGCTCAGGGTCGCTCAAAGTCATGACCACCGTCTGAGGCTGGTGCTGGCTGGAGCGTTACCGTCGCTTTAATGGAGCGCCAGCTGCAACCTTTCAGTAATTCCTGGACCAGGGCTGTGACCTTCTCCCATAAACAGTCTGCACTACCATGACGAGACCGCACACTGGCTCTACCTCTGGTTGTCCGTGCAGCCGTGTTCTGACATGAGACCTGCCTGTTCTGATCAAAAGTACGAATGAGGCGTCTGTTTAAAACGCATGCGTGACGGACGAGGGAGAGGAGCTACTGGCTCAGTGCAGAGTGGGCCAGTGCTTTTAGAGCATCTCTCCAATTGAAGGTGTTTCGATTTGTCATCCGACACAAAATGCATACACAAATGCTAAGAAGATTTATACTCGGAAAAAGATAAGTTATTGGCTCTGGTAGATTACTACAACAAAAATAATCTGAAATGTCCATGTTCTCCAACACTAGCAAGTACAGTTAGTCCCCAAAAAAACGTTGGCGTCTCTTGTCTGAACACAGTGTTCTATAATAAAATATGATTATTCTATCTGAAAAATGTATGTTATCAGTCTGTCTATTAACTGTACATCATACAGGACAATACATTTGCATTGTCTAAAGGAAACACTTCATTACATCAAACAAGGAGCTCCTTCTGTCATTTACACCTGTGGTCAGGGACCAGTGGACCAAACTGACAACACCACTCTTTTTTATAGCACTGGCCCTTTCTAGCGGACAGACTTTAGTGAGGGAGGTACACACACAACCACACACTCACTAGCATGCACATAAACGTGTAAATATCAATGCGTGGCCTTGTTTATAGGAATGTACTTTGTAAATAAAGCTGTCATCTGTTGAAACTGTGTTTATGAATGAAGTATTTTTGTTGCCAAGCCTGGCTACATGTTAGGGGAATCTTACAGAATGACCCCCCACACACCACACACACACACACCCCTCCACTATATGCCTATGTGTAGGTGTATATGGATGCGTCAAATGGCAGTGAAAGGCTGGGTGCAGGGGGTGTGGATACCAGAATTTGAGGCGTGCATTCTGGTGAGGCTGAGTGACAACAGAGCAGAAATGGTGGCCATCACGGAGGGGTTTGGGGTGGGGTGGAGGAGGTGCAGCCCCTCTGGTAGGTGGTGTTCAGATTCGGCCGCTGCCCTTTGTCGTATAAAGACGGGCACGTCAGACAGGGGAGACCTGTCGTTTGGGTTGATGGTGGTGTTGACGGCTTTGGAGAGGGCAGGGGTGGTGGGTGCAGTTTGGCCGGGTGCCACCAAACACAGGTGTTGTTGGGAAAGAAAGGGCTGATGAGGTAGCCGGAAAGGTACATGTTTTTGAGGGTGAGTAGGTGTGTTTGGATTGTAGTGTGAGAGGTGCTTGGTGTTGCAATGCACATTTATGATTTGGAAAGGGAGAGATCGGTTGAGAGGATTAGCAAAGCGAGACAGGGATGGACAGTGATTAGGCATATTTCTTGAGAGCACCGGAGTCGGTAGCAGAGCTATATAAAGAGACTACTGCACGCTACTTATGGCTCTGGTAGAAGTAATGTAGGCAGGCTCCTGCACACTAGGTGGCGGTGTATGCATCTTTTAAATTGGCTGCGATCCGCCAAACTCAAAGAAGCAAGGTTGTTTCTATGGCTCTGCGTTAATCTGTTACTAGTTTAGCAGAGCCCGTCTGGTTTAGGTGAAGACGTTAACATGGAGATGTTCACTGTAACAGTAGCTAACTAGAACATAGCGTTCAGCAGCAGCAAAATAACGTTTATCTTATAATTGTTTTATTATGCCTTCACAATACAAACAAAATCAAGGCTCTGAATATAACAACACTCTTTCAGCGTTTTTTAACGCTCTGCATCGCTTGCCTTCCCACAGTACACCACGCACGGGGGCGTGTTAGACAAGTTAATACAGAGTTGTAGTTCTCTAAGGTCACTGTTGTAGTCAAGGCCAAGCGTGCAGATTTGGGTTCATGTACTCACAATATCGATCAAAATACCACTTTTACACAACATTTATGTAAGTGCAAGATTTTACTAGTGCAAGATTACAGTAGAATACATGTTATGCCACAGGTCACTCAACCAGTCGTTTGTAGGCTGGGCTAGCGAGCTAGCAGTGGCACAGAACAGTCACGTAATGTGACGACTAAATTTAAAAGTAGGCTATAAAAACACACTAGGAACAATGACGACATCGGCAACCATGCACCATGCATTATTAGTTTAATGTATTCTTTAAATTCAGGCTCGTCACATTAGTAACTTTGTTCTGAACAGAACTGGGTGTGCAGACACATACGAAAAGTTTCTCCTCCATCTTGAAATGGTCAAACCTAGAAATGTTTACCATGACGAACAGTTGCCACGTTACAAGAAACCAATCCGATTGGCCAACGCTAGCGTTTTCACGCTCCTCATTTACATAAAGTTGAGAAAATCCAACTTGCTCCGCTCCGCTCCGCTCGCCTTCCCACAATGCCCTACGCGAGCGTCAACGCCTGGTTTCATTGAAAATGAATTGGAAGCCGACGCCGCGCGCCGCCCGCTCCGCTGCACTGCAGCGTTTTTTAACGCTCTGCATCGCTTGCCTTCCCACAGTACACCACGCTCGGGGGCGTGTTAGACAAGTTAATACAGAGTTGTAGTTCTCTAAGGTCACTGTTGTAGTCATGGCCAAGCGTGCAGATTTGGGTTCATGTACTCACAATATCGATCAAAATACCACTTTTACACAACATTTATGTAAGTGCAAGATTTTACTAGTGCAAGATTACAGTAGAATACATGTTACGCCACCGGTCACTCAACCAGTCGTTTGTAGGCTGGGCTAGCGAGCTAGCAGTGGCACAGAACAGTCACGTAATGTGACGACTACATTTAAAAGTAGGCTATAAAAACACACTAGGAACAATGACGACATCGGCAACCATGCACCATGCATTATTAGTTTAATGTAATCTTTAAATTCAGGCTCGTCAGATTAGTAACTTTGTTCTGAACAGAACTGGGTGTGCAGACACATACGAAAATTTTCTCCTCCATCTTGAAATTGTCAAACCTAGAAATGTTTACCATGACGAACAGTTGCTACGTTACAAGAAACAAGAAACCAATCCGATTGGCCAACGCTAGCGTTTTCACGCTCCTCATTTACATAAAGTTGAGAAAATCCAACTTGCAACGCTCCGCTCGCCTTCCCACAATGCCCTACGCGAGCGTCAACGCCTGGTTTCATTGAAAATGAATTGGAAGCCGACGCCGCGCGCCACCCGCTCCACTGCAGTGTGAACGCACTGTTAGGTTGAGCACAGCCAATATCAAAAGAGAAAGATCACAATACACCAAACAAACAAAAAGTAAGAATCATAAAAATAAAAAAATAAAGGGGCTTTTTAAATTAATTGATATGTATCCAGAAGAGAAATAAATTTGAGGGCTTTTTAGCAGCAAAATAACTATAGAGCTAATTGTAGCCTACTTCCGTGTTGTCATAGCCGCCAGTCATGTTAAGTTAACTTTCGTTTATAAAAATAAATAATAATAAAAACACTTTCGTTTATTTTTACAATCAGCTGTGTTGTGTAAGTAGTTGAATGATGGCCTGACAAAGTAACTTTGCTTATTCAGGGTCTGGCCTGGGGTGACACGGGTTCCCTTACGAAAAAGAAGTATACTTCAAGTTTTTTGTAAGTATAAAAAGTATACTATTATCATGGTACTTAAAGTATACTAGCAGTGTACTTATTTATATACTATTTTATGTACTAAGTAAACTGAATTGGCCCACTTTTTAGGTCATTTAGTACACTTTAAAGTACACTTATAGTGTATTTGAGGTTTACTTTTGAATACTGTAAAGTAGCCTGTGTAGTGCACTTTTAGTTTATGAAGTATACTTCCTAAAGTACTTCAAAGTATACCTTTGAATACTCTAAAGTAACCTGTGTAGTGCACTTTCAGTTCATGAAGTATACTTCCTAAAGTACCTCAAAGTAAACTTTGGGATACTTTCAAGGGCACTTTCAATTAATGTAAGTACTTCAAGAAGTAAACTTAATGAATGCCCATTTACTATGATTTACTAATATATGTAAATGTTTGGGGGCCCCTCAAAGAACGCGGGCCCTCGCCAAGTTACACTGCAGATTATTAGCTGAAAGAAGCTAATTACTGTGTATGCACTCATGTCATAAAAATCCAGGTCTTCTGATCAAATGTAACAGTCATTTAACTTGTGGTTACACTATTTACCACCTTGCATCATGGGAATTGACCAGCCAATGAGCCACTGCATTTCAATGCATAATGCAACCCTTCTGCCTGCTTTTTTCCATTAATACTCAAATTAATAATTATTAGTATAAGAGTATAGGGCTTCAAAATGTTTTGGCAGTAATTAAGGTTAAAGCTTCAGTACCAAAAAAGATTCAATGTGCAATGCATAATAGATTTTCCTAGACATGAATAATTAGAATATACAAGATGGATCTACATTTTGTTTACCTGTAATGTACTTTAAAAGTATTTTGACTGTTTTTGCTGTATAATAATAGAAAACGTACATCCTACTCCAGAAGAAATGTATACCATTTTCTGTTTTGAAGCATACTTCTTAAAAGTAAAAGTGAACTATTTTCAAAGCATACTTAAAAGTATATCAAAAGTGAACTATTTTCAAAGCATACTTAAAAGTATATCAAAAGTGAACTATTTTCTAAGTATACTTCTTAAAAGCATATCAAAAGTGAACTATTTTCAAAGCATACTTAAAAGTATATCAAAAGTGAACTATTTTCTAAGTATACTTCTTAAAAGTATATCAAAAGTGAACTATTTTCAAAGCATACTTCTTAAAAGCATATCAAAAGTGAACTATTTTCAAAGCATACTTAAAAGTATGTCAAAAGTGAACTATTTTCTAAGCATACTTCTTAAAAGTATATCAAAAGTGAACTAAAAGTGTACTATCCATATTTTAGTAGACTTATAGTATACTTTAATATACTTCTTTTTTTGTAAGGGTTAGTTTGGAAATATTTGCAAGAATTGGAAGCGCCAACAAATTCAACGCCAACAAATTCAACGCCAACAAAAAAAACGTTGTTGACAATATTGAGCAGCGAGAGATTCCAATCCACCTTCAGATATCGACCCCTACTACTTTATTTAATATTCTGTTGTTATTGTGGCTTTGTAACTACAACTATCCTTTCCTTTGTATTAGACATCCACTGCATTGCGACAGGGCAGTGGTGCTATTCATAGCATTTTTATCAGAAACATTTATTTATATCAACATGGTAACACAGTGCAAAAGTAACATGGATACAATGTTCCATGAATTGATTAGCTATAGGCCTACCTGCTGACCTCCTCAAAGTGGAGGTGTGATGTTTACAAGTGATAACAATTGACAGAAATCTGTCAAATAATATACGAAAACAGTTCAGCAACCTGTTCCAGATTCACAAAAGGAAGTCATGAAATAGGGTCAACACAATAGTTGTGGATGTGTGTGTTTTAGCAATCGGCATGTTTTCTCATATCTCCCACACACACGAGTAGCACAGCCTTCATTAGGAGTTTACCCATTCAAGGGCAAACATCTTTAACAGATTGGGACTAATGCTCTTACTGCTCAGTGACACTGTACATAAATATATTTCTCATATCCATATGAGTGAAAATGTCTAATGTCAATAATATACTTTGTGGTTAGGTTTAATTTAGTCAACTTAGGAAGTCATCTTGCTACAAAAACTGAAAGTTTTGTGTAATTTATTTATTCAAAATGCATTCAGAACATACAAAAATATTATTTTAGAAAGTGTTGTAAATAATATTACTTAAGCTACATGATATGTTCAATCTAAGCAAGAAATAATTTGTATCAAAATCTTGTGGGCACGAGATGATGACAAATGTAACAGGATGCTTTCAAAAGCAGTGGTATCTTTTGCAATATTAGGCAAGAGAAGAGAACAAGGGTTAAGATACAGAAATCACACCGTGACCACAGCCTGGCTTACCAGGGTGTTGGACCTGGAGGTGTACCGGGAGGTATCTGTTCTGGTTACTGTCGACTCCTCGCCAATGACTTGGAATAAGCCGCGCAGGGAGCGGTTCATGCTCTGCTTGAAGCCCCTGCCCAGGCACACATACAGCAGTGGGTTCAGGCAGCTGTTGAGATACGCCAGGCACAGTGCCACGGAATGTAGCACGTGCACGTTTGCGCTGTGCGGTGAGGTTTGGGGCGTGGCCAGCATCACAAAGTCCATCAGGTGCAGTGGGAGCCAACAGAGGAAGAAACTGAGCACCACGGCGGCGATGACCTTCAGCGTACGCCGGCTGCGTTCGCTCGTGGCCTTCGACGACCCTGAGTGCGCCCTGCTGTACACCACCCTGTGGCACCCTACGATGACCAGGAACGGCAGGAGGAACGACGTCAGGAAGCGGAAGGACATGACTACCCAGCCGCTGGTTAAGCCATACACCTCCAAGCACATGGCCTTCGATTGGCTTATTTCCCTCAGTTTCACATAAACAAGTTGGGGGGTGGTGGCTAGTAGAGCCAGCAACCAGACTGCCGCACACACCCAGATAGCCTGGCGAGGCCTCCTCCAATTCTGGCACCACACTGGCCGGGATACCATCAGCCAGCGATCCACACTGATAAGAACCAGGAGTAGCACACTACAGTACAAGACCAGGTAGATGAAGCTCTTGATCAGGGTGCAGGCTGCGGCACCATAAGGCCAGTTCTGGTCCAGGGCGATAGGCACCATAAGCAGGGGTAGAGACAGGCAGCAAAGCAGGTCAGCCAGGGCCAGGTTGAGGAACCAGATAGAAGTGACGGTGCGCGGCATTTTGAAGCCCGTCACCCACACCACCAAGGCATTGCCAGGGACACCCACGAGGCAGACCAGACCAAAGAAGACGAGCAACGCCACATGGCGCACGTCGAGAACTGAATTCGAGATTTCAGGGACGGGTATTTTACCGGAGTAGTTGAATTTTTCGCGTTCCTCATCCGTGAAAAACGTATCAAAGTCAATGTCTCCAAAGTAGTAGTCTTGATCTGCACTCATGGCTGAAGGGGTCTGGATAGAAGATAAATATTATTATTATTATGGTATTTTTATAATATATAAACGTTTAGCACACAAACGCTTTTTAATGAATGAATCAAAGCGTTCAACATTTCATGTTGAACATTTCATGAATGCACTTTGTCAATGTTCTTGACAGTCATTGAGATTGCAGGTCATCAAGCAGCACTTGAATCGAGCAGACTTCAGAATCATACAAACCCACAAGCATAGGGAGTTAAAATAAACAATCATAGAGAGGCACAATTAATTTCTACTTAAATGTTCTTGCATCTACTAGTTATGAAATGTGTCCAATTGCTAAATCAAATTTCTTAATTTAAACTGTCAAGAACAGCTCCCATTCATAATAGACTAGAAAGACGTGGTCCATTATTGTACTGTGTATTTTCTATATTTACCTTACCTTTAATTCCCTCTTGACTGATGTTGATGCCACAGTTCAGAAGGCTACAGGGGAACTGTTCCAAAAGCTGTTTTCTTCTCTTATACATTTCGCAAGATCACATCACACAACACTTCCTCAGAACCTTGACTCATGTCCAGAAGACCAATTAGGTTTGGTATTTCTTCTTCCATTCTAAGAAGAAGTTTTGATTCCGTATTTTGTGTACAAACTTCCCAAGTTTAATGCTCTTTGATTATTGTGGGATTGGAACAAAACCAGTGCTTTGTATTTGCCACTCATATGCACAAGTAAATGACAGGGCAAACCTGTTGGTAGCATTTGTTTCTAAACATCACAGTAACATTATGAATAGCTAACCTATAGATGAAATATCCCTTTAAATTACTCGTTATTCCAGCTAATCTTTGTAAAGTTGAGGTCTGTGCTGTATTTCCGACTGTAGATGCAGTGTAGGAGTGATAATAATTGACATAAATCAGTCAACAGAATCAATAGAATGTAAGCAAGATCTGTTGAGCAACAGTTAAAGACTGAGTTGTTGTGCTTGTTCTTATACAGGATAAATGTGTTACATCTTCAATTTTTCCAACAATGAGTAAACGCAAACATCACTCAAAACTTTAACATTATTTCACGATTACACAATGTGTGTGCATGTGTCTTGTCATGTGAGAATTTCCTTTATTTCTCCAAGCACTTACACCAGTGCTGTTAAATATGTACAAATACTTGACAGATATTTCTATGTATGCTAAAAGTAAGACATATCAATTATCCATTGCATAGAATACTAACACCACTCTTCAACTCCACATGGCTACAATCTGGTTTATGTGTTACACAAACATCTGTTAGTCCATTACGTCCAGGGATCTGTTGCCCATTGATCTCTTGTATCCTGGTGCGAAGTTTCCCCAAGATAACAGCGGGGGTTCGATACTAGGAGTGGCCTAGTGGCCTAATGCAGGTGCACTGTCAGGTGGTAGAGTAGGGGTGTCGTCTGTATATGCATCGGATTGAAGGTCTGTCAGAAATATGAAAGGATTTGTCATAAATTGACCACAATCGATGACTCAAGTGAAGTACATTTTCTTCTAATGCAAGTGAACTTTAGATGAACTGTGAAAGAGGCAGACAGATGAACGAAAGATCAGACCGATACGAACACACAAACAGACTCACACACACATAGCACCTACCTATGAGGGACATGTTTTGCTGGTTGTTGAAAATAACGGAGGTCTCCTCTTCCTCCTCTTCCTCCCCCCAGTCAGCAATGTTGGCCGGGGGGATGCACTGCTCCAGGAACAGGTCCTCGTCCTCCTCAAAGTCCATTTCTACTGGAGGCCAGCGTAGCTCGCCGCTCTCCACCTCGCTGACGTCGACAGGATCCACCACGATGGAGGGCAGGCGCTCCTTCTCGTGGTCGTAGTCCAGGCAGTGGAGAGAGCCCTCAGGCCCCAGGACCACCTCCACTGGGTCGGGGAAGATCTAGGGGAAAGGAGACGAGAGGCCTGTGTGGGTGCGTCAGAGGTGAGGGGTGTGTGAGAGGTGTGTTAGAGGTGAGGGGTGTGTGAGAGGTGCGTCAGAGGTGAGGGGTGTGTGAGAGGTGTGTTAGAAGTGAGGGGTGTGTGAGAGGTGCGTTAGAGACGAGAGGCCTGTGTGGGTGCGTCAGAGGTGAGGGGTGTGTGAGAGGTGCGTTAGAGGTGAGGGGTGTGTGAGAGGTGCGTTAGAGGTGAGGGGTGTGTGAGAGGTGCGTTAGAGGTGAGGGGTGTGTGAGAGGTGTGTTAGAGGTGAGGGGTGTGTGAGAGGTGCGTTAGAGGTGAGGGGTGTGTGAGAGGTGCGTTAGAGGTGAGGGGTGTGTGAGAGGTGTGTTAGAGGTGAGGGGTGTGTGAGAGGTGTGTTAGAGGTGAGGGGTGTGTGAGAGGTGTGTTAGAGGTGAGGGGTGTGTGAGAGGTGTGTTAGAGGTGAGGGGTGTGTGAGAGGTGTGTTAGAGGTGAGGGGTGTGTGAGAGGTGCGTTAGAGGTGAGGGGTGTGTGAGAGGTGTGTTAGAGGTGAGGGGTGTGTTGGGAAGGGGGGGTGTGAGGAAGTGAGAGAAGATGGTGAAAAATCTAGGATAGACTGATAGACATCAACTTACCTGAAAAGGTATCCTGTCCACTTTATTCTGCAATGAAGTGTCCTCCATATTAGAATCCTGGCCAATCATTCCCCTGAAAAGTGAGAGATGTATTCAGCATAAACATAAAGGATAATGCAGTGGCGAAAATCTGCTATCAATTTTGGGGGGGGACAATTATATGACATTTTCTCAAGAGCAATTCCTGAGGGAGACACCAAAATTACTGCTATAACACATAGCTTACATTGTAATATGTTAAATGTATATTATTAATATTATTTACATTTCCTTATGTTTACAGTGATTTATTGGGGGGGACAAATCCTTTTTTTCCCAGAATGGGGGTGTCGTGTCCCCCCTGTCCCCCCCCAGGATTTCCGCCTATGGGATAATGTAATTAACACATTACATAAGGAGATAAGCTCATTCCAATTTAGCACATTTAAATAGCTATGTTTTAATCTTTTTAATGTATTTATTAAATATAATTTGATGATACAGAGACACACACAGAGATTCTAAGGCCCCACCATGTATGAAGAAGAACTAATCATTTTGAGTACGTAGTGACTTTCCTTATCCCTGCCTTTGAACTCTGAAAAATCTTTCAAAAATTCTCATTTGAGGGTTCAAATTTCTCACAACTCTCTGAATCTGTGCCACGCTAACCAGCAGGGGTGGGGAGGACAGCCAGTCTAGACGAACGCACAGCTGTCAGGGACAGATGTTCACATCCTCGATTCCTCCCTTCCCACCTCTCCTCCTGCTGCCTCCCTCATCCCTCTCAGCTACGTCCACCACTCTGGTGTGCACACCTGTTCCGGGAAGAACACACAGCCGTTTTCTAATGGTGCCTACTTGAAGTGTGTTTGTCTGTCTGCTTGGAGTGTCCACACACACACAAACGCATATGCAGACCCACTCCGGGGTGAGCTCCCGGATTACAATGGCAGTCAGAGAGGGTTTGATCATATCAAACTGGATTAAATCCTTTGCCATCCTCATATTTCATTACGTGAATGACTTGCAGTGGGTGGCTATGGCATTTTATAGTCTAAAATTCGCTAAAGGGTTATGACTTGAGATGATAAGCCACCCTGCTTATTCAAACCATGCCATCTGCCGCGCATTGCAACTTCTCGTTAAGGTTGAGTGCTGAGGTTGTGATATGATCATGTTATATTATGAAACTTCCTCTTTGCATTCGTGCTTGACTTAGTCATTTCCTTTAATTTTATCAGGCACTCCTCATCAATGTCATATGTAGCTCTTGTAAACAGGTTATGTTGTGACAATCCTTTAATAGTTATATTCTTAAAAGGTAGCAGACAGTGAAAGAGAGATCTCATCTCTTATTATATGGCTGGTGCAGTTTGTCAATTCTCGGTTATCATACAAGAAAGGGGCTTGGTTGTTTTATGAAAAGGGTTATGTGCTGTTGGTGATGGTCGCAGTTCAATTGTTGTTGTTGTTTTGACCCAATTCATATTACGTTGTTAACATAGATACAGCCCATGGTTTAAGCTGTTTGCGTGTCACCTGGGACCAAAAAAGTTTGAGCTCCTGTGATGCCGGTTCACTGGCTTAGCCCACATGTAATCCCTCTCAACCTCCTGCACGTTCCACACAACCTGGAAGCACCATTAAAGGGCTAACACAGTGACAGGCTGCAGTGAGTTCACGCTAGCATTGGAAGGATTGGGGACATGAAACTGGGCCACGTGACAAGGTGTTTGTTGCCCGAGTTAACAGGGCATAGACAACACTGTAAACCTTATCCGACAAGCAAAAAAACTCCTAAACTGTTACCGTTGAAAGGAGAGACTTAGGACTTTCGCCATCCACAACCACATACCCACACACATCCCACTTTTACATGTCATGTTACCTCTCCATACTCTTAAATCAATCCCGACATTTACTTTTCTAAACATGCATTGTTTACATGATGCTGAGAGAAGGGTCTTACCTGTCTGTGGTTAAGCTGATGTCACCATCCTGGCAGAACTCCACGCAGGCCAAAGAGGGCAGTGCCACTGTGGGTGGAGGAGGCAGCGAGGGTGCAGCCGGAGGGATGCAGCTACCACAGCACTCACCCTCCGCCGCCACCTCAGAGGGGCAGTTGGTCTCCAGGACGACACCTGGGGGGAAGTGTGGGGGGGGGGGGGGGGGTACGTAGTCCAGAGTCTGGGGTTCTGGGTCTCCTGGGAGGTCAGAAGAGAACTCTGGTGCTTGTGGTCAGTGAGAATCTCCCGTCTTCCTGTGGGTCTAAGCCAAGAAGCTGGCTAAAAAAAACACTGAACGTGTGTCCACTGACCAGTCTCAAGCTTCTCCAGCTGTCTACTGGACTACCATCTACGCTCTCTTTCTCCCTCCCTCTCTCTCTGTCTCTCTCTCTCTCCCCCCTCTCTCTCTCCCTCTCAGTGGAGATTTGGAGTGGAGCAGGATAGGATTAGCGTCCCTTTCGATTACGGAGACCAGCTGGGTGACGTCAGTAGTGCTTGACTGTCGCTCCGCCAAGTGGGCACACAGCTTGGCATCACGGGAATATGAAACACCAAACGCGGTGTGTGGTCAGTGGTTTGGTGTGGCCCAAAATTGGTTTCGAGAGCTGTCGGCGCCGCTGATATGGCTGCTTTTATAAGTAAACAACATGGATTTACACATACTACATTTTTCCTCCATTGGATGAGATTTTGCCTCCATTACATTTGAACATGTTTTATTGGCATGAATGTCTAATTCATTCACTGTGCTTTACTGACATGAATGTTCAAGTTATACAGTGTTTCAAAGCTTTCCTTCTCTCTCTCTCTCTCTCTCTCTCTCTCGCTCTCTCTCTCTCTCTCTCTCTCTCTCTCTCTCTCTCTCTCTCTGTCTGTCTGTCTCTCCTTTGCGCGGATTTGGACAATGCTGGGAATTAGCCCGGGATCAAGGGCTCAGGGATGGGCTAGGGATATAAATAGCTGCAACAGGCCGGCCCTATCCACACAAAGTCAGCATCAGTCACAGCGCTGTATTCCCCACACTAGGCCATTGGCGTAGATTTCACTGGGGAAGGAATGTAACATGTAACACCGCACGTTTAAACATTTTGCAGTTGTTCCGCTTCACTTTTTCAATGACCTACATGGTTTGTGGGGACGCAATGCCTGCTGAGTCGACTTCGCACACCAGGGAATGAGCTAGCACTGGACATTCTAAGTCATCACAACTCTTGCCAAATCGCTGTGATGTTGCAACTACAGAACCACTACTTCTGCATTGTTTTGTCCCCAAAAAACATTCTTGTGTTGATTGTGTCAGACATCCCAACCTGCAGAGACTCATTTCCGGGAGGTAGCTCCCGGAAATGAGCTCCCCCCATAACCCCCCCACCCCCCGGGACGCAATCCGGACGCATGATGTACCCCCTCAACCTGCCCCCCCCCCACCCCCCCCACCCCCTAGACGCAATCAGTAATCAGTAAATACCTTTGCAAAGTATTTAAACCTGAAAAACCAGCTATGCCTGTCTTTCTCTGTCTTTCCCTCCCCACACACCACAATATCAGGACTATTCACAGCATTCACACTCGTGTGCACGACATCCACAGGTAAACACTTGACGTGACCTCCTACTTCTTTTTCAACTATCAATTTCACCTGATTTGTTATCGCTTCCAGTAAAGCGAGGCTCAGTGTGTACTGGTTTGGTCTTTTCCAGAGGTCTATCAACTGCTAGCTGTGGTTTCAGAAGTCATGGATTGTGAGCCTGGTCGGGGAGACAGTGGAAGCGCCTGCAAACCAAGTAATAACCCCCACACCAGTATTGACTATAATATTTACATTGAAATGGATGTAGTCACACGTTTTTACCACTCAAAAATACAACCTTCAATAGATATCCATGGTAGTGCAGTCCATGCAAGGCTGTGGTCTTTTTTGCTTTCACTGCATTTCTGTTCCAAAAAAATCAACAGTTTTCCCATGGAACACTAACTCTTCATGTCTTTGAATAAGTGATGATATAGTTATTTATGTGGTTTGCTTATCAGAATTGTAATTCTTACAAAACAGGAGTACTGTAGCACAGACACAGAAAGTATTGTTTAACGTGCATACTGAATGGTACAGTCCTGTCAGAACACAACACCTGCTGGCAGCTATGTGTAATGTTTACCACATGAATAACACCAATCTTTCAATTATTTTGCACAACCAATCCAACCAATCCTAAACCTGAAGAGGCCATTACTGATATAACCAGTCAAAGTACATTCAAGCTTCATCTTTAACCAAAGTCTATTAAATACGAATTGACATTACACAAAAATTTAAAGAAATGGGACCCAATTAATTATTTTTATGCTTGACATTTCTTTCTGTTTATTATTCCACTATAGACACAGTCGTTGCATTTACAGCCAAACTACAAGTCCACCACAGCTATCCAAAGCACGAGGGGGTCCTGAGGTTTACTGATGTACTAATCAACAAAGGAGGGGGTTACAGTCCTGACACTGGCATCTTCACCTGCCCTCAGCCTGGCTTCTACCACTTCACTACTCACATGTCTACTTACGGCAAGGCTCAGTGTGGCATCTTCAAAAATGAAAAGAGTGTTGTGTCTATGTACCACAGCACCCTCCCAGACAAGCTCAGCCAGATGGCTAGTATCAGCAGTGTGATCCAGCTCCTTCCAGGAGACAAGGTTTGGGTCAACCTGTGGGGACCCTGTAGGAATGACATATTTGCAAGTGTCGACAATGACACAGTTTTTGTTGGATTTCGTTTAGGTTAGTGCATCTTTGTTCGTTGTACAGTGTCTGATCAGATATTATACCATCCACACACTGTGTGAATTATCAAGTGACTTTTTCCCCATGTAATTACTGTCAATAAAGTGTTCTGAATTTTTCGCATTCGATGTCTTTTTGTATTGCAATAGCAAGTAGTAAAGCTGGGTCTTGAAAAGGGTGCTTTTCAGTCCTCCACAACTAGAGGCGCAGTGCTGCAAACTTGTCTCTCGTCGTTGCTGCGCATGCGTACATTGTATGTTGTTTTTACCGGGAATTTGCACGGAGTAACAACGACAGAAACCAGCTTGAAGTTACTAGTTGCTGTGTGATCCGCCCTTTTGTCTATTTCTGTATATTTCACATGGATATAGAGGGTGGCACATACGAACCAGGATTCGTTGGAATCCGGTTTTGTCAGGAATGGTAAGAACACATGGCCAGGAAGTGATTGAATGATCATGTGTGGTGCTGATCTTATGGGCTAGCAAGTAAAGGGAGTTTTATTGTCTTGTCTTAGCTAGCTTGTTAGCCTGGCTCTGGAATGACTTAGTAAGCCATGTGTTGAGTAGCTTGTCTGACTTCAACCCTTCTTCTCAGTTAAAGCCTGGTTTGCGTGGCTTACTTGCTTGACTGTCGGCTGCATCACATCTAGAGTGCCACGGCACATGTAGCTACTGTTAGCTAACCAGCAGCTAACAATTGCTTTAACCAAATATTGTGGCGTCTTTTTCAGTAACAACATGTTGTATCCCAAAGAAGACAAGGAAAATCGTATCCTACTGTACGCAGTAAGTCCCCACCGTCACGTCATCACTTCAAAGTAGTTATGTTTTCCATGTACACTACATACTCAGTATCAATGTATCTCATATTGTGTTTGTATTTGTTCTGTAGCCTAGATTGCTTCATTAAATGATTCAGTGTTTGTACATCTCAATGGTCAGTGCAGAAATTGTGACTACCAACAAGAGGCAGACAACAGCTGTATCTACGTCAACAAGATCACGCACGAAGTTGAGTAAGTACATTGACCCCATATGGTTAATTCTGCTTAAAGTTACCAGATCCCCCCCCAAAAAACAAATGTGGGACAAAGACTATGCTTATGTGGGACACGTTACCAATGATGATAGGTAGGTTATATTCTGCCCCTTAGCTCATGCCATCTATTCTTTGCCCTCTGGTTGATTCAGTGGCACACAATAGACTAGGCAAGTTATAGGACTAAACAAATATATTTGAATGAAACTTTCAAGAAAAGCAATTACATTTAGTCATTTAGCAGACACTCTTATCCAGAGCGACTTACAGTAAGTACAGGGACATTCTCCCCGAGGCAAGTAGGGTGAAGTGCCTTGCCCAACGACACAACGTCATTTGGCACAGACTTGGCACAGGGAATCAAACCGGCAACCTTCTGATTACTAGCCCGATTCCCTAACCGCTCAGCCACCTGACTTTTAGATACTAAGGATATTCAGGTGAAGGAGCTTTCCTATGCATTGAAAGTATTTATACACATTTGTCTATCCTTCAATTACAGCAGATTACATCGTATTTCCTTCGTGTCGGCTTCACCCAGTTATTGTTTTTGTGTAACTTTTGTTCCCAGTTTTTGTTGTTGCTGCATTTCTGCATAGCTGCAATGTTCCCCGTTGGGTGTAGCGTAAGCAGCAAAGACTGTGACAGGTCCACCTGCACTTGACTGTGCACAGATTGATTGACATCAAACACAGCCCCGTGATGACAGCCTACGCTGCTTTCTTCACAGCCATTGGACGAAAGCCTGGTTTTACAATTGCGTCTCTCCTGCAGTGGTTTGACTTTCGAAAAGTCAATCAAAATGCGGGACATCGTCTCAATATGTGGGACACAGGATGAGGGATAAAAATGCTCTGCAGTCCCCGCATAAACCGGGACGCCTGGTCACCCTAATTCTGGTCTATATTAAGCACATGGCTGACTCCTGGTTAGGTAGCTGATCTCTCTCCTGCTCTCTCTCTTTCTCTCTGTAGTGAGCTGACGCAAATCATTGCAGATGTATCCCAGGATCCAACACTACCACGGACAGAAGACCACCCATGTCCAAAGTGAGTATTTTTCATAATACACACACACTTGATCATTTGGTTTGAATACATTGCCAACAACAGTTAAGAAAAAAAAATTAAGCGCTCATGCAAAGAATACAACTAAAACCTTACTGATGTCCTTCACTCTGTTGTTATCAGGTGCGGCCACAAGGAGGCAGTGTTCTTCCAGTCCCACAGTATGAAGGCTGAGGTATATTGTTACGGATTCTTTAAGTTACTGTAGTTTAAACTGGCTACTGAAATGATAGTGATTGATGATTGGTTTATGAGTGTAATGGATGATCCTTTACCCTATAGGATGCCATGAGGCTGTACTACGTCTGCACTGCCCCTCACTGTGGACATCGCTGGACAGAGTGAGGAAGAGGTTGACGACTGCCTCCGCAGGTCCTGTTGTCTGTCAAGTCAGCTTCACCATCTTACAAGGGTTTCCAAAATGTCACTGTTTAAAACCAGATACTGGGAAACTGAGGGTCAAGCTTTTTTACTTTTCCCATGGACTTTTCAAACTATGAAAATCGTGTGGTTTGTATGTAAATTAAAGTAAAGGGGAAAGTAAGAAGAAAGACATTATGGATAAATGGCTACAGTAGCAACTGTATGGATATTTTGTTTATATTGTAGTAGTCTTAGTACTTTTTACTGATATGTACCACCTATTTTTGTTTTTTAAATTTAAAATATTAAAAGAATAAATGTGTTCTCCACAAAAAGCAAATAATTGTTGGTCTGCACTTATTGCCTTGAAACAATCCTGTGAGATCCAGAAGTTTGGTGCTTTTCACCTAGTAATGATGGTTTATTTTTCACATAAAAAAAACTGCTACGATATCATTTATATTTACCTGGTTACATTTATGAAAGGATGTGGATTATGAGGAACACAAAATGGACAAGTTCCTGTTGGTATTTCCAGAGTGGATTTATCTACTGTGAAATCGAACAGCACAACTGCATCCTGCGTAATATAGCTAGTCCTCATATTTGCTGGCTGTGCCACGATCGTGTCAAGGTTTAGGTTAACAAGGCAAGTCTGTTTTCTCTGGTATTTCCTCATTTCAGGCCTATACCACAGCTACTGGAATTTTTATTGCTTGTTGAGTAGTAGATTTACAGAGTAGGCTATACTAGTACAGTCCATTTTGCAATGCCTTAATTTAAGGTGACAGACTTTGGTTTGATTTAAAAGCAGTTCCGACCGAAGTAAGCGCGGAAGAGGGAATATCCACGATATCCAGCTCCACGAGGTGCTGCTACACCAACCGGAGTTATTATTCATCTGTGTGTGACACGGAAACAAGGCGTGACTCTCAGTAACCTGTCATGGATTTAAAAGCAAATGACCTGACTAACCTGAAGTGACGGCTGCTGGATGAAACTATAGTGACCGAAGCGGTGGAAGGCAACTTCTGTTATAATCGAAACATGGGTAGGATTTGGTTTTTAAAGTATAACGAAAATATCATTTAAGAATGCTGCGTGTTCAGTTTGTGAATGACTACTCGAATGCGTAGCTTAGATAAACGTCTCTCTTCACAGACAAACAATAGCAACATCTAAATAATAGCATATAGTCTATATATCAAGGGCAGGTTTAAAATGCCACGTGTTCCATTTACAAGTTTCCGTATACATCGTTTGGATTTTCAGAATTAAATTTGTTATAATTAAACTTAAAAACGTAAACGTTTATTTTACATTCATGCTTGTGTAGCAAGTGTAGCAAGTGTAGCAAATAAACAATGCAGAGTTGTATTATTCCCATAAATTTTGCTAGTTTTTTTTTAATTATAGCCTACGTTGACGTTGATGAAAGTTGACATTTACATATCATACTAGTTACATAACTAATAACCTTTCAGTTTGAAGTCGACCATAAGTCCTTATAGCCTATACGCACATGCGGTTACGAATGGGCACTTCATGACACTGGGCTCCTGATCTAATTCAACTTCTCAAATTCAATCATCTTTCGATGTCTTGTCACTCGGTCCAAGAACTATAGCCCACCAACTCTTTGATAGCCTACTTTCTTGTTGTTTTGTCTTTTGAAAATATTTTTCACTGAGTTCATTTCTGTGTTTCTCTCGAAGATGTTTGCACACAAGATCACTGTCTTGTTTTAGCCAAAATTATAAATAGGTTCAGATAGCAGTTTCCGTCGAATTACAGTTCCTGGAGAACTACGGTCAACAATTGCCTGATATCAATTTTCACATCAGGCTATACATGTTTTATTTATAGATGTGTAATAATTTAAAGTACTGACTCTCCTTTTGTTTTGCTATGTCCAAACAATTATGTAAATTACTTTAAATAATTATTTATGTATCTTTTTTTTTTTTTTACAAATACCATCATGTCAGTGTAAAATAATATTTTTGCTATACATTTGCTATACACTTTTTTTTTATAAATAAGAACTTAAGAACTATACAATTTCATATCTTTTCTGTTTCAGTCACAGTGGTTCCGCGCAGGCAGTGGGGAGCGGTGTCCCCTCGGTGCCGTAACACTTTGAAGGGTCCTGCCCAGAGAGCTGTGATACACCACACTGCGCTGAGCTACTGTGAGAGTCCCTGTGAATGTGTGGCAGAGCTCACCCGCATCCAGACAATGCACATGCAAGACAGAGACTTTGATGACATTGGATACAAGTACGCAACTCCTGTCCTTCCATGTAACCTAAAGTTAAGGCATGACTAAATGTAGAATTAATAATACAATTTAGTTAGAACTGATACACCAAAATGTATTTCTTCAAATGAAAATGGTCTGCTCTGTTCTAAACACAATTGGACTATTGGATATTTACTGATATTGATATTGATTTATTTCAGCTTTCTTGTCGGTGGAGATGGTACTGTGTATGAGGGTCGTGGTTGGGGTATAGTCGGAGCACATGCCAAGGAAAACAACCATGATTCTGTTGGCATTGCATTGTTGGGCAACTTCAACAGTAAGAAAAATACAAATGAGAGTAATATATGACATACATATAATGTAAGGTGAATGTGTTATCCATGTCTTTGTACTGTATAGTGGTTCTAATACATGTTTATTCTTTTAGTTGATAGCCCCAGTCCTGCTGCCTTGTCTTCTGTCAGACAGCTTCTGCTGCACGGGATCTCACAGGGATATCTGGACACTAGATATATCCTACTTGGACACAGTGACTTGAGAGACACTGAATGCCCAGGCAAACGACTTTATGCTTCTCTACATCAATGCAAGCCTACCGATTTTTGATTTTGGAAGTGATTTATGTTCCACTATGTGGAGCAACTTTTTGTCCATTACCTTTGGATTAAGCTTGGCACATGATGGGAGTCAGGTGGCTGAGCGGTTAGGGAATCGGGCTAGTAATCAGAAGGTCGCTGGTTCGATTCCTGGCCATGTCAAATGACGTTGTGTCCTTGGGCAAGGCACTTCACCCTACTTGCTCCGGGGGGAATGTCCCTGTACTTACTGTCAGTCGCTCTGGATAAGAGCGTCTGCTAAATGACTAAATGTAAATGTAATGTAATGATGATTACTCACTGGAATAGAAAATGAACCATACTGAGATATAATTTGTTCATACATTTATAAAAAGATTTTTTTTTTGTATTTAACAATCATGAGCTGTTTTATGAAGTTGAAAACAACAAGAACGAAATATTAACTTATGACTGAAAGTAGTTTAACAATTGTGTGGTGTTCGGATCTGTTAGAACCCTGTTCAATTCACACACAAAAAAATAAAATATGTTCACATATTTTTTCAACTGTAGCTAATTTTCTGTAAAGACATCTCCAATAGAAGTGTAATTAAAGTTAATAAAAAAGGTGCCTTTCAGAATGTGTCATTATGTTGCAGCCACCCTAGTGTGTGAAACCATAACGTTGAATGGGGGCACCTGTGCAATGTTACACAACATTATTTCGATGCAACCCTACAGCTCTGGAAAGAATTGAGAGACCACTGCACCTTTTTCTTTCATTTTCAACAGAATGGTAACTTTTGCAGTGGCCTCTTAAATTGTACCCTTCCAGTCCTCACTCAAAATTGTCCTTCTCAACTTTTTTTTAATTGGAAAAAAAGGTGCAGTTGTCTCTTAATTTTTTCCAGAGCTGTAGATCAATTGTAAAAAAAAATCCCAAATTCTACACCAGCGGCGTGCAAATTGGGGGTTGGCATACATAAATTGTTATGGTTGCATTGTTTTAAAACCCAAATAATCGGTCATCAAACTTGCGATCACTGGATGAGTAACACAACACAAACACTATATGCTTATGATACCTATTGCAGAGTGCGCAACATTCCCGACATGTGCTCACTTGCATCGCATGTGGATTGTGGGGGGACCCCGTATCAAATTAAGAAAAGAGTGAAAGAGTTGAACAGTTACAGTTGCTTTTTCCTGTAACACATTTTACCTGTCAACTGTTGGGCAGTATTGCCCTCGAGGTATAGACATAACAAGCTGGGAGCTGTCCCATTCCTTGATTCTTTAAAGGTTTTCGAGTTGTTTGTTTGCTTGCAACCTATACTTTACGAATTTACCCTTGGATTAGTTACACACCTTCACTTAATTCGTCTTTTGATAGACTGATTGCCAAGTTATTGTGAAAACAGATAGAAAGGGAAGGAGTGCAGAGGCGGTCCCAGGGCGAAACTCGGGTGAATGGCTTGAGTTTCACGCTCTTCGGAAGTATTATAATTGAACCTAGAAGTTCATCGATCAGTCAGCGAGATTGGCAGAGCACAAAAGTGATTCGAAGCTTTGGTTGACCATGCGCATTTGTTTCAGTAGGTTAGAAGACGTGTGCACGGGTAATGCTCAAGTGTCTTTTGCGAACATTTTCGAACACTTTAACCGTTGTGTGCTTTATTTCGAGGATTCAAGACATTGTTCATTTCAGGCGTTGCAAAGGGCTGATGATGAACATGGAGGATTTAAAAGCCCCCGTCAGATTTTTTCACAAATCTTCATTCAGCATCAGTAGCCTCTTATTCCGGCGAGAGGGGGTGATGAACGAGGACGGCGCCGCACTGGAAGAGAACCTCTCCCGGAACAATAAGCCCCTGGCCCGAAAGCAGTGTTTTGGAGAGCCATCTAAAACTAAAGATATCGGCGGTCGAGATGAAAAATGTAGCCTCCATGGGGACAAACGCGGTGACACCAAAGTAAAAAATGTGTCAAGAGAAAACGGAGAGCAAGTTGCGGGAGAAAGGAAGTTAAATGGAGGGGTAGAAGGGAAATCTAAACCCGAGAAACCTCCGTTTAGCTATAACGCACTTATCATGATGGCTATCCGCCAAAGCCCGGAGAGAAGGCTTACACTCAACGGAATTTATGAGTTCATTATGGGAAACTTTCCCTACTATCAAGACAACAGACAAGGCTGGCAAAATTCAATCCGACACAACCTGAGCCTAAATAAGTGTTTCGTGAAAGTACCACGCCACTATGATGACCCAGGCAAAGGCAACTACTGGATGCTTGACCCCTCAAGTGACGATGTGTTCATTGGTGGCACTACTGGCAAACTCCGGCGGCGTGCAACAGTGAGTTCCAGAACGAAGCTTGCTATTAAAAGAGGTGCCCGTTTAACGTCCACCGCCGCAGCCGGTCTTACATTTGCAGGGTCATTTTACTGGCCTGTGCCATCTTTTTTAGCTCTACAACCACCCGCACACCCGCACCCGGGCGGAGGGCCATACGTAGGGCCTCATCATTCCAATTATGCCACTTCTGTTCTCTCACAACGGTCACATCACATGACTGCCAGTTCTGGAGCCGACCGGCTGTTCCAAACAAACCAGGAGACGTCTTATTTTGGAGTGAGTTGTGCACAATCCCATCGCCGTCAAATGAGCGCAGCGGCAGCTACAACGTTTACATCCTCGTCGCTACCTTGCGCTTTGTCTCTCCCTAATCCATGCTCCCTCAACATGCTCTCTGGACAAGCCAGTTACTTTTACGCGCACCAGATGCCTCGTTCAGCGACCTTCGGTATGTGCCAAGAAGACCCCTCCGTCTCCAAGACATCTCAAGTTGGACACTTGTTATCAAATAATCCACCGTCGGAATATTTAGGAAGTGTATATGCAGAGTTCCCTAATTATTTTCCTTCAAGTAGCCCCACGACCTCCATTTCGTGGGATGCAGGGAAATGATGAATTTAACTTAATACATAGATGAATGTGTATGCGTAATTGTCTCTTTTAGCCCAATCCTTGTACATTTGTCATGGCCTATCTTATCTATTTGTCATAGATAATGAAACTGCATAGACAATAGTTTAGAATTGTGACTTTAATGGTTGGGCATAAAACGAATCAGAAAGAACATATTTGTAGGACATTGCAGCTTGCAGTGTGAGAATAGCTTTTAATGTAGGCTATATGCTATTGAAATTACCCACTATTTATTTTGCGCATGAGGATGTCGAAATGTAGCCTAGCTATATTTCGGTTTAAAACTCATACTGTGCCGTGTTAGTGTAAAAAAAATCATTCGAATTATGATTTTAAGGTTTTATTATAGCCAATTCCATAGGACCGACCCCAAATGTGACAATCCGTAAATCAATTCTCGTTTTAAACTTTAAAAAAAGACATAAATAGGTAGTCCTACAGGCATATAGGTCCGAACTTGGTGTTCGATATTTTAATAATTGTATGCTTTTGTCTTATCCTATATCTTTGCACAAAGTGCAAAGATATAGGACCTGTCCTATATCTTTGCACAAAGTGCAAAGATATAGGACCTGTCCTGTCCCTGTTTTTACATATCCCATGTCCTGTCCCTGTTTTTACATATCCCATGTTTTGTTTATCTTCCCTATTCGTAGTATTGTGGCTTCGTGTGTTGTGCGTAATTGTGCCGTTTTGCTGTTTTATTAACTCATTAAAAGTTCTTTAATAACAAATCCCTCGGTGGTCTGAAACACTAATTAATGTCTGATTACGGTTTTCAATAGAACGTAAATGTTGCACCGATAAACGGTTTAAAATGTTTTATAAAACTGGAACACATAGGCTCCCATATTTGATTAAAAGTGGGATGACGTCTAATCTCACAATAGAATAGTAGTTGAGTTTTTGAAACTGAATTCTTGGCCTATTTGCTATTGTGGCACAGTTTTCAATTAGACTTATTGCATTATGGTTTATTAGAATTTAGCTTTAGGCCTTTATTCGCTTACCATAGAGCTCTTATGGTCTGCATTACAGTTAGCCAAACTTTGTAGTTATACCACAGTATAAGCCTATTTCAGATACCAATTCTAAGAGGCTGCATAATTTAAGCAGGCTAGCCCATATTATGCTTTTACTTTTGTGATCAAAAGTAACAGTTGGCCTCAAATCAAAGTAGTAGCCTACAAACATTATTTAATGTCCTTAACGGTATTTCACTGTGTTTGATTCTGGCTGCACGTGTCAAACTAAAGATCATCAAAAGTTCAAATCTGAAACTGCGAAGGTGTCAGTGTTACAGAAAGTTTGCAGGCCAATACGCCTAGACCACGATGTAAGTCAAGAGAGATAGACATCACAGCAGGGTGATCTCATTGATCTGGTTCTACTGTTACACTTGCACATTACATCACAGCCTGATGAACCTTCCCTCAACTTTCACGGACTCATAGGATATATAAGTTAATAAAACAGACGTGCGAGGACACAGATATGGACAGTTTTCTGGAAGTGTGCCTCCGCCATGACAAAAGAGGCTTTATGAAGACTAACCACTACTCCAAGCCCGGTCTCGAACACGGTGCTGCGGATGAGCCAAATTGCTCTTGAGACGGATCATGTAACGACAGCGATAGTGTTGGAAACTAATGGAGATACAAAGATAATAACAATATTTTCATGGCTCTGTGAATCCCTCTGATATAACCACAGAGTGGGATGGAACGACAGTTGTGGATCATCAAATATAGCTCAGATACAGGGCATTATCTCGGGGCAACTGTAACACGATCTTAACTTTTGTAATAAATAACATATATTTCTTGACAGGTATGGCTAATAAACCCACACCTCTAAATCACCTTGCGAGGTCTCTACCACAGGCTAGAGAAAATGATTAATGGATGCAAAAGTCATCACACGTGTCTTTCATAGGCACTCACTGACAATCTACAGCCAGGCCACACACACACTCCGTCTTCTTCTTCTCCCCATACACACCACCCTATCGGCATATTTAAAGCCATGACTGAGAAGCTCACTTTACCTTTTAACACTGAAGTTTCGAGGGGCCCTATGGGGGATTTAATCTGGGGCTTATGACAGTCTCCCATATTAAGTAAGAGTGAGTGAAGAGGGGCAAGTGCAAGGCGTTTGGCTGAGGTAGGCAAAGCTATATGTTTCATAATGATAGTCAAGCTTTGTAAACCAATCCTTAACTTGGCTTCCCAAATCAGCACAAGGTGGGTGTGATTATCCCCTAGCAAGTGCCCCCACAGGTAGAGTCGCCACCCTGTGAAATAAGGTGAGTTTGTGGTGCACCACTTGGGCGCCTGCATGTCTCTCTCTAGTAAGCCAATCTCTCAATGTCTCAGCACTATGCATGTATCTCCATCTCTCTCAAACACTTTCCCTGTTTTTGTCACTGGAGACATACAAAAGAGCTACCTGTTAAATTCCCCGACAACTGCCCTTACATGGCTTATGTTTAATGGTTTGTCATTTAATTCACTCTCAGAAATGGTTTGAGGTAGGTCTGGTTGCATTCATGTAAATTAAAGGCTACATGTGGCCTTAACTTTACTTCCCTTCAACATCGGCAAGGCTGAAGAGGTCAGTCAGTGGCTTCACTTGTAGAATAGGGAACATGATAGAAATGTACATTTACATTTAGTCATTTAGCAGACGCTCTTATCCAGAGCGACTTACAGTAAGTACAGGGACATTCTCCCCGAGGCAAGTAGGGTGAAGTGCCTTGCCCAAGGACACAACTTCATTTGCACAGCCGGGAATCAAACCAGCAACCTTCGGATTACTAGCCCAATTCCCTAACCGCTCAGCCACCTGACTCCCTATGTATGGGGATGTATATTAAAATGTATATTAGGATTTTTTTTTTTTTTTTATCAAATGTTTTTATTAATTAAAATTGATTTGATGTTTAAATAATGAGCTTGCATTAGTAGTTGAACCGGTAATACTCAAACCAGAGCCATGGAGAAAAGCTATTTATCTCTGACTCAAACTTGTTGGTAACCCGGAAATAATTACAACCGTTTCACAGAGCGCTCTATCGGTAACCCGGAAGTGGTAGTGTAAACTCAGAAGAGAACCACATGAACGTCGGTGTGACGATAAAGAAGCAGTAGAAACAAAAGTTGCCGGTGGAAATTTGACAATTACTCCCTTAAATACATAAATACTGCAAACATGTGAGTATAAAAAATACGTTACATGATGTATAGACTCAGTAAATATTTCTTAGGACTTGATGCAAAATTAATGGAGAATGTCGACGGCTAAAAAGCTAGCCACAACATCTAGCATGCAAACAATCTCGATAATTTAACCATCTTTTCACTGTAATTAGGCTACTAACTTGTTATTCTACATGGTTTGTATGTTACTGATAGATACCCCTTCTATTATAAACCAGTAACATGAACCTAATCATGAAAGGTATAGTGCTTCAGCTAGCAAGCTATTTGCTAGTTTTTCTTTATCTAAGATACTGCTAAACTCATCAATAGTAGCTAGCATGTTCAAGAGTGAGATTACAGATATGTAGGCTAGTGGTGGTATTTTAAGTAATCCATTCATTTAATCGCGTCTATTTTTCTTGATGTAACTGACTGTTCCCATGTCCCCTTACAGGAGTCTATTAAATAAACCCAAGTCAGAGATGACCCCCGAGGAGCTCCAGAAAAGGGAGGAGGAGGAGTTCAACACAGGACCCTTGTCTGTGCTCACCCAGTCAGTCAAGAACAACACACAGGTCCTCATTAACTGCCGTAACAACAAGAAGTTACTTGGCCGCGTCAAAGCCTTTGACAGGTAAAGTTTTAACTGCTAACAATGAGCAATCCATTGTACAGTGATTTATAGATCTCTTTAAAATATACTATATCTAAGACCACACTCCAATGTAACTGTCTTCATAATTCTCCTTCAAATAGTGCTTTTTTTGCTGTTCTTTGACTAACATCAGCGCATTTTGATTCTCATCAATGCAGGCACTGCAACATGGTCCTGGAGAATGTAAAGGAGATGTGGACAGAAGTTCCCAAGAGTGGCAAGGGCAAGAAGAAGTCCAAGCCAGTGAACAAGGACCGCTACATCTCCAAGATGTTCCTGAGAGGAGATTCTGTCATTGTGGTCCTGAGGAACCCCCTCATTACTGGGAAATAAACTTCTGTCTGGTTGCGTGCCTTTTGATAGAGATGCTAGCAAAGGGCTGTCATTGTGGAAATTCTGTGTTGGATCATTGTGTGTGTGCCTGTTTTGCATCACAAGTTGGTAGTGGGGGAAGGCGATAATGGCAGACTTTGAATTGCTGATCAATGTGTAAGGCATGTACATTTTCTGTTTTGTTTTGGGACATTTTGTCTTTTTTTCATTTTGCTAATTAAAGTGGTGGAGAGGAATTGAAAAGACTTGCTGTCAAGATTTGTACTTTCCCATTCTGTCTTTTACGCGATTATCTACAATTTACTTTTTGCTGAATGCAGTAGATTTGACTAAACAGCTGCCGTATTGGTGAAGAGTGCCATATATAATACATGAATGACATTTGTATAATTCCAATTTATAGTTAAAATGAAAGTCTTCTCGAGTGAGGGGTGCAAAGATCTCTAACTTCAGATTCTTTGTCTCTTCACCCCCCCCCCCCCTCGCCGTCACCTCTCCCCTCGCCCGTTTCCCCTGGCGGAAGCTTGGGTGTCAGTGTTGATTTCAGTCGTCAGTGCTCAATCTGTGACAAACTGCTGTTTAAAGAGGCCCTGCATTATTGATGAGCCCAGATGTGCTGACTGTCACTTCACACCCTGTTCTCTCCGTTTCAGTCTCTCCCTCGCCGCCGTTCATCCCCTCTGACCACTTTGTTAGTTGTCTGGAGCTTCTCTCCACTTCTGAAATTGCATTGGCATTTCACTCGTGGCAACTGTATGGCATATGCTGTCAGCATCGAGATTCAGAGATGAGTTACTTTATTGGTCTATGTGCAGGAGGACTAAGACTGCTTTGTAGGTCTCTTAAAATTACTGGTTTATCACCAGAAATGTGGAAGTTTGGTAGGTTGTCCTGGTGGGTCAAAGGTTACCTTGTTGCCTTTGGGGCATCAAGTTGGGGTCAGTTTGACATGATCACGTTATGTCTATAATCGCTGCCCCCCCCCCCCCCCCTAACAGTTGCTGTTCTGGAAATGGACAGGATTGATGAGTTTTGGAAATAATGTCTGTCTATCATAGAAAATCTTTAGGATTTTCTGATTTATATCAGGATATTCATGATAAGTATGTGTTGGATCCCGATTTGACATATTTGCTATGATTGATTCCTTACTGCGAGCAGGTGTGTTTTTTTTGTGTGCATCTTCTCTCTACAAGTCTATTTCAGACCCACTTGTCATGACTCATACCAAATTTCCTGTCACTGCGCTTTTCCCATGCTCTTTCTTCACCTTCCTTGCCATTCAAGCTTGAGGCTCCTTCGAGTAACAGGTCTGATGTAACCATGATGGGCAAGTAATAGCCTCTTCATGCCCTATATTCCCCTTCATGACACTGTGCCTTGAGGGGCCCAGCACCTGTGGTGTTCTTCCTTCAGCCTGTGTTTGGGTCGAGGTTGTGACTTTGATTTAAAGCTTTCAGGTGAAGCCTCCAGGGATGTTATGGTCTGTAAACTGTATTTGCAAGGATGATGGGCCTTGTAGAAGGTTTGTGGCGAATTGTGTGCCTTTAGTGAATCATTCCTGGTAACAGGGCCGGAGTGGGACCCATTTTCATCCCGTGCGTGTATTGGCCAAAACCAGCCCATCCCCACCAGGGGCCGAGCCATACATTGTAAACATTTGGGGCTTACCCCGAACCTAGGACCTAGTCAAGGTTTGGATGTGAGCTGAAATCGGAACTTCACATGAATGCGACCGCGCATATCGCGCGAACGAGATTTTTTGCATTAATTTCATTGCAAAATAGTTTTTGGAGCTTTGTGTAGGCTACTCATATTGTTACTGTAGAGTTAGTCTATATTTTCCGGAAATTACAACCCACATTTTTAGCTACCTGAAAGATTCGGGGCTTTTGAGAAAACATATTTTTCCCAACCTTCCAGGAACAGATTTATGAAGTGACAGATCTTTTTCACCTGGCTTTTTCAGTTCCGCATCTTTTTACCATCCATTTTATTCTTCTCGCATCAGCTTAATCTTGCTAACTCAATCCACAACAATAAATGATGGTTTAGTGTTGTCTCCATGGCAACAACCTTGGTACACGCGCTCGTGTTTGAGAACTGAAAACGGCACTTTCTAATGCACGTTCGGATCATGCGCTTATTTAAACTAAAACCTTGTAGGCCTATAGCCTATTAGCTTACTGATCATAACAACGATAGCCCCAAAACATTGCGGTTAGCCAAAACATGAAGCATACATTGTGAAAAAAACAAATAAGTGCCAAAGGGAAGAACCATAAGAGCATGTAGTTAAACAAGTTACAATTAAACAACATGAACCTCAAAAGTGCAACCTATAGAAAAGCAAGCAACAATAATATATTTCACAGCGTGTAGCCTACAAGAATTTTAAATCCCTCTATAAGAGTAATTGTGTTCCTGGAGGAAACGATCATGTCCAGCAAATTGTTCCTAAGTTGTATAGGCTACTCCCGGAACAAGTGCGTCTTGAGCCTTTTCTTGAAGGTGGGGAGACAGTCCCATCATTGGGGGGCCAGACAGGAGAAGAGCTTGTGTTGGGACCGGGCGCTCTTGAGCGGTGGGACCACCAGACGGTTGTCAGAAGAACTTAACACATATAGTTGTATTCGGTGTGTGAAAAAAACAAAGAGAAAGCGGGCGATCTGCCGGCCCAATTTATGAGCGGGCAGTGCGGCCCACCGGGAATTCTCCCGATGGCCACTCGGGGCCTGCCGTGTAGCCAGATGTTGTTTGGGTAAATTCAATGTGCTGGACTGACTTATATGAGGATCTCCAGTCATTGCTGAATGGTAGGGCCACTGTGGAAAGAAGAGGTTGAAATTATCTTCTCTCACGTTTCCTCACTATAAGACTCTTAAAAAGTCCAGTTCCCTCCAGATTTTGGAGTGAGTAATCCGCAGCAAGAAGGGGGATGTTTTATTCAGTAGGCAGGCAGGCAAAAGTAGCGATAAGAGGGGAAGTGTGATTATGATAGCGATCGGCCATGCGTCGATACTCTCCCATCCGCGCAACGCGACACCACCGCCAGGCGCGGCTCGCACTCGCCATCGATCGGGCCCAGTAATCTGAAGCGCCGCAGTTTGTTTCCAAGCAGATCTATGGTCGTGGTGTCAACGCCGTGAGGCAGGTGGAGAGAGTGGCAGAAGGTATCAACTCAGTATAAACACACACATACACACCACGCACGCGATAGGTCACTCAGAGAGCTGATTGTGAATGATAAAGTAGCCTGGTCATTTAACATGTGTGACTATACTGTGAAAATAAATTGAGTAGGCCTAGTTGTTGTGCGCCTTCGAAACGGTTTGATAGCCTTGCCTCAAATTGTAGTGTTGAGGGCAAAATGTGAACGTGCTATGAAAATGTGGAACATATTGGTCCAAGTGGATCTTGTTAGTTCAGTTAGACTATTGTTATTTTACATGTTAATAATCAGATTTGTTTAATAAGAGAAATATTGGCTACAACTCTGTGTGTCTACAGCGTTTATCGTATTAGTTTCCCCCCTAAACATGATAGGCTACCACAACTCGCCAGATAAGACAACGGAATGGGACCACGATGTAGGCCTACAGACCATGATAAAAAGGATCGACTGCCATCTAACGGCAATGAATAACGGTGCATGTTATTTAGTCACACTGTAGAGGGCGCTCTTACAATGCAATTGGTGCAATGGGCATTCTGTATTGGCTATACATAGACCACGTAGACTCTGCACCCCTCTCTCTCTCCTCTCACTCTGCTTACATTCCCTTCCTGCCATGTGTGTAGGCCTACATACCTTCTTTCGTGTTCATGCAATTGCATTTATTATCGTATTTAAAGTAGGAAAATGAGGTCATTGTTGTTTAGACAGTTTGCTGAATTTGACTATCTTGTCCATTCTGTAAACAGTTCCTGGAAGACTATTCTACCAATTGTTTGTGTGCAAAACATCTCAATGTGGTTGTGTCATACAGTAAGCTTCATCCCCTTTAAGACTAATACTTAACCGGTCCCCATTTACAGACGGATTGTCATGACCAAGTCAAGTTGACTCTACCTTTCTGTAACATAGAGTGCTGTATACATAATGCGGTCTCTGCAATGGACACAAACACACACAAATGTAATGGTCACCCCAAGCATGATTTCTGCCACAGTCATTTCTGTGTTTGTTTAAACTTACATGGCAATAAAAACGGATTCTGATTCCATTGTTAGATCTCACTCTCACTGTCCAGACACTCAAATATTTCCTTAACCTTTCCTTAACCACTCACTTGTGTCTAACAGGTCTACCAACAAAGTTTACCCTTTTATGGAGCAAGAGAACTGACAGAAGGCTCTAGAAAAGTGACACAAGGAAGGAGAAAAAACTCAAATGGCTGCTGGAGAATTTGCTTGTGACTGATCCACTTTCAAAACCCCACCAACATATACACCACAGTCTCAACCCACACTCACAATTTTTCTCCCCTGTCCTCCACAAAATTACACGCTTGATGGAGAAAAATCTGATTATATAATTAACATGAAGCTTACATAATGGCTTGGAATTGTATTATATTTAAAGCATTGCTGTATGGTGCTGTTTTAGAGGCCAACCACATTTAATAAAAACGGCCATATGACATGACATACTATCAGTTACTCAGCAGATTGTGGAATAGTCATCTGGGTGTGTGTGTTTGTGCGTGTGTTTGTGCTGATCAGTGCTTTAGATGTTTACACATGCAATGCAGACGTAATGCATTCTTTCCTCCTCTGCTCCAGTGAGGAATGCAGTGTATGATTAGGCTATGTCACCTGTGTTACCTTCAACTTGGTTATGGAGATACCAGATTTTTCATGATGTCAAGTAGGCTAATAATCTAGAACACATAGGCCTACGTCCTGTGAGCCTTTTATCCGTAAAAGACAAAGACATAGGCTAATGCGTTTCTGTCCATCTATAATGCCTTTAACACACTTTGTGTGTCGGCCTATGGATATCAGCCTATGGATATCAGCGGTTGAATGCACATCGGTGTGTTAGGCATATACAGTTTAGCCACTAGGGAAAGGAGTTTTTTTTATCAAGCGAGGGGAGGGGTAAGCTTGGAATGAAAGCCTACTTCGGAGCTGGCGGCGGGTTGGGCCAGACACCAATGAATTACACCGACCTGCGACCGGGAGTAAAGACTGGCAAAAAAATCTCAGCTTTGTCGATCAAGAAACGTAAAGTAGTTTACTCTTTGACAAAACATATTTGTTAAAAAAAAACGTAGTTTTTGTTTGATCGGAGAAGGTTTAATCTCTTCGCGCGGACAGGCTATTTAGAAACGATGAGTCTTGGATACTGATTGGAGTTGACAAGCCCGCTCCTACTGTATCCACTCTTTCACCCCCACCCCCTCTTCAAAACCAGGAAATCGTCGAGGTGCTTGTCTTTATCGTGCTTGTGGCACTCACCTTTTTTGCTTGTAGTTGTGAATGTCGCAAGAACTGTCGATTTGTATTTCTTTTTTTGCTTTTTAACCCCCGGGCCGTAGATCTGAAGTCAACGAAACTGCATCGGAGAGGATCTCCGCTCTCGCCTAACAATGAGGTGGGTAAGCGGGTCGTATCTGATCGTTCTTGTACGCTATGTGTGGTTTTTGGACAACCGTACAGTGCAGTAGAGGGAGGGTTTTGCTATTGTAGTCCACAATGTATTGATATAGCATAACTGGCTTAAGTTTTTCGTATGGAGTTTATACCACGGTTTTGACTCAACTCAAGCTGTTGCATGATATGGCTCATCTCGATCAAGAATCAAAGTAACCGTATTTTACTTACAATGTTACAACTGATTTGTTTCACAGGCTTTCATTTTGATCTTATCACTTTTTGTAGCTTGACGAAAATCCCTTCAAGTAGGAGCTAGGCGAACCAGAGCGGTTGGAGTTTCCAGCTCTGTCCGATATCAGTCCATAAGAAACTTCTGCCTGTTGTAACCGCTGAAAAATGCCAAATTGTATTGAAACCAATCTGAAACCTATCTTACCATGTACCAAGTAATTTGAAAAATGACTTACGTGTGTAGGAAGCTGAGCTTTTGCCAGCGGCTTAAGGCCTAGTCGCCTTTCTGTCTGACATAGGCCTACATTTATTGGAAAATCATTTTTTTATGGTAGTTAGATAGACAACGTTGCGTGTCAGTGATGTTGTAGGCCTACGCTGCAGGGTCGTTCATTGTGCACTATTATTAAAATGCAGCTGTCTGGCTGTTGTTCAGCACGACGAAGCCACTTTTTTTTGGGATCCAAAAAGTATTTGTCCCCCCCGTGGGAGTTGACCAGGGTTGTACCCGGAACCAAATTTCCCCATGCATAAAACACTCAAGTCCAGAAATTCCATATCCTGTCACAGCCTGTGCAGTTGGCAATTACATACTTTGAAGCTACATCTCTTGGTTAGGTCATTTCTGGGTCTTGCTTTGATTCAAACTGTTGGCCCCATGAATAAAAAACATACATCGTTTTCAACCAGACCGTTCATTGAGGATGCAGTTTTATGTTATGCCTGTTATGATCTCCGTTAGTTGTACAACTGTAGTTCTTATCTCTAGCTAATCTCATATTGTCTCTACAAAACAAATATGGAGAGCTGCTGGTGAACTTTTCTCCTGAAACAATACACCTGTTGATGTTGTTGTTTTGAACAAGAGTAGTCTTTTTGGTTTAACTGATGTCCCTCAGGAATGTAAAGAGAAAGAGAGGGATTGTGATAGCAGTGTCAGTAATCCCATTGACTAGTATCTGGATAGTGCTTTGACTTTGTTAAAGCCAGCACTGACCTATAGGCCTGCTGAATGAATGGTCAGCTGTCCTAAAGCGGTCACTTCATTTACCTTGCTTGCATAATAGGTGAGGAAAGGAATGTGGTCACATATTCAGGTTCATTGTACTCCACCGTCTCTACCGGTATGTGAGTGGTGACACAACTTTTGATTGGTCAAGTGTTCAACACTTTTTTTCCAGTACTCCAGTACAGACTCCCAAGCTGACACAGCAACTGTAGAAATGCCCACCTCATTCAGTCATCACAAACACATGGACGGCTCTATTTTCTAACCAAACTGGGTGAAATATGCAAATAAGCCACAATCCAACCATCAATCTTTTGCGTTGCTTCCCTCCAGACTGTATAACCTGTGACACAGGAAGTAGTCTTTGTCCGTATGCAGTATAAATCATCTGGTACCATTTTGGATGGTAGACACTATATACTGCTGGACAGTTGGTTCATGCTGTAACAGTACAGGGCAGATTTTAAAGTGGCTACAAAAACGAATGGATTGAAATTCTACTTGCACTTCCCCCGAACTCGCCCCTCGCCCCCCCTCCCCCCATCATTGGTGACCCTGTGACCCCAGGCCAATGGCTGTTGTTTGTATATTCTTCCAACTTTTTAGCGCCTCCCTACTAGGCAAGTCAAGTAATTAGTATATTGGCTAAACATTAGCAACACAGGATTTGCACTTAAATGTCCTTTTGTTGTTTTATCTTTTTATCTATTCACGCAGGGACTCCGCCCACAAGCAATGGCCTCTACTTTCACATTTGATAACAATAAAACTCAGACCTAATTGTGCCTGTGGAAAATCTTATTTGTAATGAATTAAGCAGTTGCTCTTTATTCCCAGCACCTGAAGCAGAGAGAGAAAGACAGTGGGGCTGTGCATGTTGATTAATTCATGATTAAAAATTCACCTCAGAAGAGCTGTATTTCCCAGCTTGGCAGTGTAGCCAGGTAGCTCTTCAAAAAGTTCATCCTTTCAAGGTATCTTGCTAATATAGAACTTTGAGCTCTTGCCTTGTGACATCTGTTTATGTCCAACACTTGATTAACCCTTACATTTGAGCCCAATTGTTTCTACCTCGTCTCACGCACATAAATAGGCCTTTATGTGAGCCTGCCTCAGGATTAGACGCATTGCTACAGGAGTGGCTCAACATACAAAACCTTCTATTGTCTCAGTAGTGACAAATCCAGTTTCCTCGGTTCTAGCTGGTTCTTTTTCTTCTTTTGTCTTGCGTTGAGGCTGCGATGTTCCCTCCACTTGTTCAGGGCCGAAGCTCGCATATGGCCTGATCTGGGACTGTAGCCTGGGGTTGGGTTGGGTTGGGGGGGGGGGTGAAATCCATCTCAATTGTGGATTCACCCCCTGCAAACCGAACAAAAAAACCCCACCTCAAAGTTCACATTTTGTCTTCAGCATCACCCCCGTATTCACATTTTTAGACCTGACTGCTCTGTGTGTGTGTGGCTGTTTTTAAATCCCTGGATACTTGTGATCTACTGTACAGTGTTTCACTAACGGGTCACCTAGCTTCTTCGTAGGATTATCCTTATGGTCGTGTACAAACCACTGTCGGGTGTGTTTTTACAGATGGTTAAAGCAGGATCTGCGCTCAGGAAACTTGTGTGGAAGCCAAGTGTGAGTGGCAATGACTGGACAGTCCTGGGCCCTGACATCATCGTTCTTCCAAAGCTTGTTGTGGGTAGCCATGCTGTAATGATTTAATGCATGGTCAGCAATGGCCGCCTGCTAATGCCCGTGCAGGAGGGTTCAGGATGGTGCCACTCCATAATGGAGCATAATGGACGTGTGTGTGAAACGGTTTTATATTGTCAGACATCACAAACGCACTCTCTCGTGTCAACTGAGCCTCACTTAGGGCACTGGATGAGCAGGACTGCAATGAGAGAAGGCTCTCCTCCAAAAATGCTCTGTTTGATTGTGGTAGACTTAATTCATACATTTTAGTATGAATTAAGGTAGAGATTATGTTTTTAGGGGAGCTATTCAAGTGCAATCTTTTCTTCTATTTTTTTCTCTGACTCTTCGTACAGTGGCATGGGTTAACTATGTTTAAATCATCATTAGCAAACTTGTAACTTCTCCATCTAAGTTTTGAGATGTGCTAAGTGACACATAAATAACACACCATGTTAAGAAGACCACTGATCCTCATTCCATTGCTGCCCCCTCCAGAAACACGTTTACACAGGCATGAATACTTTACAGTGACCACAGTGTTGGCCCAACACTTGAATCTGTGCTTAAAACTGCAAAAATACTAGCTACAGCTAACATTCACCCATGCCAAATTCAAATAAATGATTGTGGTCCGTGGTTCTACTTTGCTTATTGTGTGTATATGTGTGGCGACATTGAGGTTCTGTCTATTGTTACCTGGTCCCTAACGTTGAAATTATTACAGGGAACGAGGAACTGAAAACAAACCCATCTTAGATGGAGAACTGAGATTAAAGCGGTATATATGATATGGTTTGGATATTTTACACTGTTTCCATCACGGTCCGATTTAAGTCAGTGCAGCCAAACTTGACACACCGTATCCTCGTCTCAGGACAGCCAAGAGAGGCGTTTCTCTGTGCCATCCAATACTAGAGGGGAGGGGGGGCTTCTTCCCCAGGATGATGCTCATCAGCTGTAGTCGAGAGAAGGGACGCTTCGGCCTGTAAAAGGAAATTAAACACAGCGAGGAGGGGAGAGTGAGTGAGAGAGACGGCTGATTTGTGTTGTTCCAAATAAGGGCATAGACCAGGCCGGTCACGCCCCACGCCTTTTGAGAGCCGTGAAGGCTAGAATTATACCCCCCCCCCCCCCCCTTTCCTCGACCCTCTCAAGTGGCTAGATCCTGGAGAAGGAGGAGGCCTGCCCACTGACAACCCAAGAAATGTGTGTGTGTCCAATCATCATTTGGGGGGGGTGGGGGGTGGATTCCAGAAGAACACAGGCACTGATGAGTCAGCACACAAAGAATGCTGAGTGGTTTTATATTTCAAGTCTGACAGGGAGAGCAAGACCTCCAAAAAGTCTGTGTCTGAACCAAACTGAATACAGATGGCGAACAAAGCTAAAGCCGAATCGGAGCCTCAGGCGGCAGGGACGAGGAGACGGCTGTAAACGGTCCAGAAAGCCCACCTAGACGGTACTGTGTGGCTGATTCTGAGAGCCCTGGGAAAAAAAAACATAGCCTGCAGCATGTGTGTTTGCAGCAGGCTAGAACCTGTGGAGCTTCAGGAATGAGAGAGGGAGAGAGAGGGAGAGAGAGGGAGAGAGGGAGAGGGAGAGAGGGAGAGGGAGAGAGGGAGAGGGAGAGAGAAAGGGAGAGGGAGAGAGGGAGAGAGGGAGAGAGGGAGAGGGGGAAGGTGAGAAAGTTGTTCAGGTTAAGACATAGCTCCTGGTCCTTTTTTTTTTTTTTTTTTTTTTTTTAAACCCTAGTCCAGAATCCGTCGAACGGAACCCGGACTCCAAAAGACACGAATATAATTCGAGTTTCCTTCAACCCCATCTCACTACAGTGGCGTCTGCCTGTGAGGTGTCTTGGCCCCCAGATGTTGATATACGTGCTTCACAGTCCACCGTTGTTGCTCTACTTGTTCAGAGAAGACCTGTCTGTGTCTGTCGTATGGCCTAGGGCTGTGTGTCACGGTGTGACGCCACTCAAATGGCTGGAGGCCGTGTGGGCGGCTCGCTGTGCTGTACCTTTTGGACTGGTCCCTTCAGCAGGTCTGGATGATGGGCGAGACTTGCGGTAGATTCATACCAACTAAAACTTCTGGTCTTTTTGTGGCCTTTGCTGCTTTTAGAGATTGTGACCGTGTGTGTGTGTACGTGTATTAGGAGGAAGAAAGGGGAAAGAGTGTTTATCTCTGTTCATGATTTTCTGGGTTACAGCCTCACAGTCAACGTTTCATGCGTGTTTGTAGGTTTGCATGGGTAGGTCCACGTGGACCTGCACTAGAGAGAGAGAGAGAGAGAGCAGGTTGTATGGTGCTTCATGAAGACTGTAGACCAGGTTATTTTTACTCTTCCTTTAAGAATGTGTGATGTCCCCATCTGCATCATCATGTACCTCGCCGAAATGGGGCCTCTATTTTTATCAGGCATGAAAGAGGGACTAGGTGTTGGTCAGAGTATTGCTTGACATTTTTATAGAGTTTATAATTTTGTTCTCCCTTCCTGTACTTCAGCTTTTCAACAGGGTTTAAGAATGGCCTGAGATGGAGGAACGTTCAATATTTTAACTCTCCTTTTCATGCCTTTTCTAAAGGCAAGTACCCTTTCACAGTTCTGAATCAGGCCCTAGCCCGTCATTACACACACCCACTGTGTGTTTCAACATGACTTATACCATTCATATGCTCTGAAACGTGTAAGATCTCCAAGACCATATTCACACACAAATCGTCCCATTTTCTGAAGGGAAAAACACACATTTTTAAAGTCTGAAAATGGAAAAAGAAGGCAACTATAACATGTCAAAGTCCTGGCTGAGCGTCGTATAAAGACCCCGATTGACAGAACAGGGAGCCATGGATGTAGGGAAATGAGACACTGTGGTGAAAGCGCATGGTGGTAGTCTCGGGTAAACAGAGAGAAAGAGAGAAAAAATGGAGGGAGGGGGCAGGGATACAGAGGCACTGGGCCTGCCCGTACTTGACAGTACTTTTGGTAAAGCTGTAAACACAGCCTTATACAGACATGGAGCGTGTGCCCCAGCCTTGCGCTGCAGTTTCCTGTTAACCCCTCAGTGACCGGCAAACTCGGTACTGCTAGGCTATTGGTTCTCCAGACTAGGAAAGTTTGTGTTTGACTCGGAGCCAGCGAGGGACCTGCAACAGACGGAATCGATTTTTTAAAGAGGAACTCAAAACGTACCACTGTTCTGACCTATATGCCTATTGTTTTTCCTCTGCTCATTTTCAGGGTGTTTCCTGTTATTAGTAGGTTTATCTAAGGTGTGTTTCTTTATCTTGATCAACACTTTTGATAGCAGTGCTTGTTCTCAGGAACAGACTGACTTGTTTCACCATGCAAGCCAAGCTACGCAACCCTTGAAATATGTGATTAAGGGTTATTTGTAATGCTTAGACTCTGAAAGAAAAAAACATATTCAACCAGTGACCAAGTTTGAGCTCACTTTCAAAACCTCTTAAGTCAAGTAGTCAGCTAGTTAACACTTGGCTTAACTCCACTTTTTTACACTCCCTGGATCACAACAAAGGATTGTTTAGCCTCAGCAGAATTTAAATTCATTTTTGGCATTTCTGATCTTAAGAAGATGATGTGTGTGAACTCTGTGCACACTAGTGTGTTCACAAGTGGAGAGAACACTAGCAACCTATTGTGCCTACTTTTGTTATGATTTTTTTGGTGTGTGCATGTGCGTCCTGCTTTTATACGAGTCTCATATAAGTCTCAGTATCTGTATACGAGTCTCATATGAGTCTCAGTATCTGTATATGAGTCTCAGTATCTGTATATGAGTCTCAGTATCTGTATATGAGTCTCAGTATCTGTATACGAGTCTCATATGAGTCTCAGTATCTGTATACGAGTCTCATATGAGTCTCAGTATCTGTATACGAGTCTCATATGAGTCTCAGTATCTGTATACGAGTCTCATATGAGTCTCAGTATCTGTATACGAGTCTCATATGAGTCTCAGTATCTGTATACGAGTCTCA